>NC_084570.2:38659160-38686660 GCF_033978685.3 Nerophis lumbriciformis | reverse complement strand
TTTGAAATCATGCATGGCACGGAAGGTTCCCCTGCTTAAACCAGCACATGTTAAGGCCCGTCTTAAGTTTGCCAATGACCATTTGGATGATCCAGAAGAGTCATGGGAGAAGGTTTTGTGGACAGATGAGACCAAAATTGACCTTTTTGGTCATAATTCCACTATGCGTGTTTGGAGGAAGAAGAATGATGCGTACCATCCCAAGAACACCATCCCTACTGTGAAGCATGGGGGTGGTAGCATCTTGCTTTGGGGGTGTTTTTCTGCTCATGAGACAGGACGACTGTACTGTATTAAGGAGAGGATGACTACAGCCATGTATTGTGAGATTTTGGCCAAAAACCTCCTTCCCTCAGTCAGATCATTGAAGATGAGTCGTGGCTGGATCTTCCAACATGACAATGACCCAAAGCACACAGCCAGGAAAACCAAAAAGTGGCTTCATAAGAACCATATCAAGGTTCTGGAGTGGCCTAGTCAGTCTCCAGACCTAAATCCAATTGAATATCTTTGGAGGGAGCTGAAAGTCTGTGTTACTCAGCGACAGCCCAGAAACCTGACTGATCTAGAGAAGATCTGTGTGGAGGAGTGGGCCAAAATCCCTCCTGCAATCTATGCAAACCTGGAGAAGAACAACAGGAAACGTTTGACCTCTGTAATTGCAAACAAAGGCTACTCTACCAAATATTAATGTTGGTGTTCAAATACTTATTTTGAGCTTTATCACACAAATAAATTGTTAAAAAATCATAGATTGTGATTTCTGGATTTTTTCTTTTTAAGTAATCTCTCATACTGTGGACATGCACCTACCATGAAAATTTCAGACCCCTCCATGATTTCTAAGAGGGAGAACTTGCAAAATAGCAGGGTATTCAAATACTTATTTTCTTCACTGTATATATATATATATATATATATATATATGTCTTAATAAGGTTATCCAAAAAATAGTGCTCGATACCGTAGTAGAGCGCAATATATGTATGTGTGGGGAAAAAAATCACAAGACTATTTCATCTCTACAGGCCTGTTTCATGAGTGGGGTACCCTCAATCGTCAGGAGATCTCCTGACGATTGAGGGTACCCCCCTCATGAAACAGGCCTGTAGAGATGAAATAGTCTTGTGATTTTTTTCCCCACACATACATATATATATATACATATATATATATATATATATATATATACATACATATATATATATATATATATATATTAGGGCTGCAACAACTAATCGATTAAATCGATTATAAAAATAGTTGCCGATTAATTTAGTCATCGATTCGTTGTAACTATGCTATGCGCATATATATATATATATATATATATATATATATATATATATATCCATCCATTTTCTACCGCTTGTCCCTTTCGGATTCGCGGGGGGTCGCTGGAGCATATATATATATATATATATATATATATATATATATATATATATTAGGGATGTCCCGATCCAGGTTTTTGTACTTCCGATCCGATACCGATATTGTTTTTGCACTTCCGATCCGATACCGTTACTGACCGATACCGATACTGGCCTATCCGAGCATGTATTAAAGTTTAAAGTTATTTAGCCTACTTAGTTGTCAGAATCATGTTGAAAAGGGTTTTAGTACTCTTGATAACAACTAGCCAGCTGAATTAGGGGAGTTTGAATAATACACAATGGTTGGTAACAAGAAACTGACCTGTTTATTCAAGGATAAACACAAAATAGACAAAATTATACATGACAAACAGAAATGGCATCATTGAACTAGGGCTGGGCGATATGGCCTTTTTTTAATATTGCGATATTTTAAGGCCATATTGCGATACACGATATATATCTCGATATTTTGCCTTAGCCTTGAATGAACACTTGATGCATATAATCACAGCAGTATGATGATTCTATGTGTTTTGATTGATTGATTGAGACTTTTATTAGTAGGTTGCACAGTGAAGTACATATTCCGTACAATTGACCACTAAATGGTAACACCCGAATAAGTTTTCAACTTGTTTAAGTCGGGGTGCACTTAAATTGATTCATGATACAGATACATACTATCAGATATATACTATCATCATAATACAGTCATCACACAAGATAATCACATTGAATTATTTACATTATTTATAATCCGGGGTGTGGAGGGGGGCGCCGGATGTAAGTGTCAAAAAGACAGCCAAAAGAGTTTGATATGAGAATAAATCTAAAGTTAAAATATAGGATAGAAATGCACCCATTTGCAGGAAATGTAGTCTTGATTTTCCAAATTTTCTTTCTAGGCTTGCATGTCTACATTAAAACATTCTTCTTCATACTGCATTAATATATGCTACTTTTAAACTTTCATGCAGAGAAGGAAATCACAACTAAATAGATCACTAATTTTTTCAGACGGTGTTGATCTGGAAATTTTTGCCTCGGCATTTTGATGGTGTGGACGTGTGGCACCGAATGGAGATAAGCGTCTCGACAGACGTTACAATATTTGAACAATGATGACGAAAACTGTTTTCTCTGTCGTGTCCGTGTATCGAAAATTGTTAATGCGCTTATTTTTTTATTTGATTTTGTGCGTGGCATATAATTGCTATGCGCACAGGCGCGCACCTTAGAGAGAATGTTGGTCACACGGCTGCGCTAGCATCACAGCTAACGTTAGCCATGCTGCTACCTCTCTGCTCGGGGAGGACGTATACGTGTGTCGTGACAGTATGTGACGTGTGTAAGAAGGTGCGCTCGCTGTCTGTGAGAGGGAGACACAGAAAAGAGTGAGAAGAGCCTGTCGTGTAATGCCAGCAGCTAAAAGCAACTGCGTGAGAATCCACAGACCTGTGGATGTGTTGAAGGTGTGCTGGAAAATGCGGAACGGAAATTAGGGAGCAGCAGAAAAGTGGAATGTATTATTTAAATCGGTGCATTGGAAAACACGGACCAGAGTTTTTTTTTAAACTCGATCTGGATCGGCATTTTCCCATGCCTTTCCGATACGCATTTTTTGGCAAATATCGGCGGCCGATCCGATCTAAATATCGGATCGGGACATCCCTAATATATATATATATACATATATATATATATATATATACATATATATATATACATATATATACATATATATATATACATATATATACATATATATATATACATATATATACATATATATATATACATATATATACATATATATATATACATATATATACATATATATATATACATATATATACATATATATATATACATATATATATATACATATATATATATACATATATATATATACATATATATATATATATATATATATATATATATATATATATATATATATACATACATACATATATACTGTATATATTAGAGATGCGCGGTTTGCGGGCACAACCTCGGAGTCCGCGGATTATCCGCGGATCGGGCGGATAAAATTTAAAAAAATTAGATTTTATCCGCGGGTCGGGTCGGGCGGTTGAAATAAAAAAAAATTAGATTTTAAATAGATTCAGGCGGGTGGCAGTTAAACCAATTCGGAAATATATATACATAGTTAAATGTTGTTACCCACATACGAAAAACGAGCAGGCACCTGCTGCATATGCCACAACAGAAGAAAAAAAAAAAAAGAGATGGACACTTTTACGGAGCGGAGAAGGCCCCCGACGCCTCGCCGGGGTCCGGGACCGAGGCCCCTTCCCCCGAGAGGGCCCCACCGGGAGCCGTAGCTGAGGCGATCCGCGAGAAGGGCCCGACGCACGTGCAGGGTCACCACCGCGCCCACCGCACCGACACCCCGTCTCGTCCGCCTTCGCCGCGGCCGGCGTCACGCGCAGCAGGTAAGCAGCTTACCTGCCCGCCACCCCCGTGGCCGGGGGCTCGTAACAGGGGTCACTCCGCGCGCTCCGCCCGCGCAGCTTACCTGCCCGCCACCCCTGTTGCCGGGGGCGCGTAACAGGGGTCACTCCTCGCGCAGTGCGCTCACGAAAGGGGTGGGGCTCACCCTGGTTGATATAGACAGCAGGACGGTGGCCATGGACGTCGGAACCCGCTTAGGAGTGTGTAACAACCCACCTGCCGAATCAACTAGCCCTGAAAATGGATGGCGCTGGAGCGTTGGGCCCATACCCGGCCGTCGCCGGCAGCGAGACGCGCTTGGAGGTGCGCTCAGCGCGGCTCCCATATGATTGCGCACTGGTGTGCGTCTGGGTCGTGACAGCGTGGCACGCGAATGTCTGTGCTGCATTGGATCAGTCTCCTTTCTTTAACAGGCAAAAGCTTTATAACCTCACTAATGCCTTGCATCGTCTATATTAGATATATAACAACGGGCGGGTGCGGGCGGATGGCGGGCGGGTGCGGTTCTGATCAAATGTTACATCGGGTGGATGGCGGATGGTTGACGACTTTCTGATGCGGTTGCGGATGAAATAATTGCCTATCCGCGCATCTCTAGTATATCCATCCATTTTCTACCGCTTATTCCCTATGGGGTCGCGGGGGGCGCTGGAGCCTATCTCAGCTACAATCGGGCGGAAGGCGGGGTACACCCTGGACAAGTCGCCACCTCATCGCAGGGCCAACACGGATAGACAGACAACATTCACGCTCACACACTAGGGCCAATTTAGTGTTGCCAATCAACTTATCCCCAGGTGCATGTCTTTGGAGGTGGGAGGAAGCCGGAGTACCCGGAGGGAACCCACGCAGTCACGGGGAGAACATGCAAACTCCACACAGAAAGATCCCGAGCCCGGGATTGAACCCAAGACTACTCAGGACCTTCGTATTGTGAGGCAGATGCACTAACCCATATATATATATATACTGTATATATATATATATATACTGTATATATATATATATATATATATATATATATATATATATATATATATATATACATATACATATACATGTGTATGTATGCGTGTATGTATATATACACGTGATGTGTTTATTTTTTCGGCACAAATGACTTGTTCAGCTTTGTGGTCCTCACATCAGGACTGCAGGAGCGGACTGCGTGACTCAGGACTTTCCAAGAATAGGACTTCCTTTCGCGGCCAGCATGCCACCCCCTTCCTTTCGGAGTCAACACAAAGGAGCGGAGACAACACAAAGGAGCGGAGACAACACAAACGAGGGAGACAACACAAACGAGGGAGACAACATAAAGGAGCGGAGATAACACAAAGGAGCGGAGACAACACAAACGAGGGAGACAACACAAACAAGCGGAGACAACACAAACGAGCGGAGACAACACAAAGGAGCGGAGACAACACAAACGAGGGAGACAACAAAGGAGCGCAGACAACACAAACGAGGGAGACAACACAAACGAGGGAGACAACACAAAGGAGCGGAGACAACACAAACGAGGGAGACAACACAAACGAGGGAGACAACACAAAAGAGCGGAGACAACACAAAGGAGCGGAGACAACACAAACGAGGGAGACAACACAAACGAGGGAGACAACACAAAAGAGCGGAGACAACACAAACGAGGGAGACAACACAAAGGAGCAGAGACAACGCAAAGGAGCGGAGACAACACAAACGAGGGAGACAACACAAACGAGGGAGACAACACCAATGAGGGAGACAACACAAAGGAGCGGCGACAACACAAACGAGGGAGACAACACAAAGGAGCGGAGACAACACAAAGGAGCGGAGACAACACAAACAAGGGAGACAACACAAACAAGGGAAACAACACAAACGAGGGAGACAACATAAACGAGGGAGACAACACAAAGGAGGGAGACAACACAAAGGAGGGAGACAACACAAAGGAGCGGAGACAACACAAAGGAGCGGAGACAACACAAAGGAGACGTCAGAGCGACATGGGCAGCTGGAGCCTCAGGAGCGCTACAAGGCGAGCCATACCCGTTCAGCCTCGTACGTAATGTCTCAAGTTCAACCAAGTCTATTTGCAGCATGCCCGTCTAGGCCCGCTGACAAAAAGGTGGTATACTTAGCAGACCCGACCAGGCCAGGGCTATATTGGTCACACCCAGCATGAACGACCATTTAGGTCACAGTGTCAGTGCTATAACACCACTGACACTTGTCACTACCACCCTATTATTCAGCAGGACTTTAGTTAGGGCCCCAGAAAACATAATTATTATTATTATTCAGTAAGACTGTAGTTAGGGGCCCAGAAAAAAAAAAAAAAAAGTATTGTTATTATTATTATTCAACAAGACTTTAGTTAGGGCCCCAGAAAAAAATCATCCATCCATCAATTTTTCTACCGCTTGTCCTCTTTGGGGTTGCGGGGGGTGCTGGAGCCTATCTCAGCTGCATTCGGGCGGAAGGCAGGATACTCCCTAGACAACTCGCCACCTCATCATTATTATTATTATTCAGTAAGACTTTAGTTAGGGCCCCAGAAAAAAAATCATTATTATTATTATTATTATTATTATTAAGCAAGACTTTAGTTAGGGGCCCAGCAAAAATATTAATTATTCATATTAAGTAAGACTTTAGTTAGGGCCCCAGCAAAAATATGAATTATTTTTATTCAGTAAGACTTTAGTTAGGGCCCCAGAAAAAAATCATTATTATTATTATTCAATAGGACTTTAGTTAGGGCCCCAGAAAAAAATCATTATTATTATTATTCAGTAAGACTTTAGTTAGGGCCCCAGAAAAAAATCATTATTATTATTATTATTATTATTATTAAGTAAGACTTTAGTTAGGGGCCCAGCAAAAATATAAATTATTCTTATTCAGTAAGACTTTAGTTAGGGCCCCAGCAAAAATATTAATAATTCATATTAAGTAAGACTTTAGTTAAGGCCCCAGCAAAAATATTAATTTTTCTTATTCAGTAAGACTTTAGTTAGGGCCCCAGAAAAAAATATTATTATTATTATTCAGTAAAACTTTAGTTAGGGCCCCAGCAAAAATATTAATTATTATTATTCAGTAAGGCTTTAGTTAGGGCCCCAGAAAAAAAATATTATTATTATTATTCAGTAAGACTTTAATTAGGGCCCCAGCAAAAATATGAATTATTATTATTCAGTAAGACTTTAGTTAGGGCCCCAGAAAAAAATAAAAACAATTATTTTTCAGTAAGAATTAAGTTAAGGCCCCAGAAATAATAATAATTATTATTATTCAGTGAGACTTTAGTTAGGGCCCCAGAAAAAAACATTATTATTATAATTCAGTAATAATTTAGTTAGGGCCCCAGCAAAAATAAGTTTCTTATTCAGTAAGACTTTAGTTAGGGCCCAAAAGCAATTATTATTATACTTACTTACAGTAAGAGTTTATTTAGGGCCCCAGAAAAAATATATATTATTATAACGCTCACTTACAGTAAGAATTTAGTAAGGGCCCAAGCAACAATTATTATTATTATTACTACACTTACAGTAAGACTTTAGTTAGGGCCCAAAAACAATAATAATTATTACACACTAGATACACTCTTGTACTTGCTATCATTACAGTAGATGTCAGGTGTAGATCCACCCATGGCATTTGTTTACATTAAGAAGCGCTAGCCTGTTAGCGGTGAGCTATTGTATCCTCCTAGGGCAGTGGTCACCAACCTTTTTGAGCCCAACATCCCTGGTCTCAGCCAAAAAGAAAAGAAAAAAATAAATAAATCAATTTAAAAAAAAAAAAAAAAAATATATATATATATATATATATATATATATATATATATATATATATATATATATATATATATATATATATATATATATATATACACACACACACACACACACACACACACACACACACACACACAGGTAAAAGCCAGTAAATTAGAATATTTTGAAAAACTTGATTTATTTCAGTAATTGCATTCAAAAGGTGTAACTTGTACATTATATTTATTCATTGCACACAGACTGATGCATTCAAATGTTTATTTCATGTAATTTTGATGATTTGAAGTGGCAACAAATGAAAATCCAAAATTCCGTGTGTCACAAAATTAGAATATTACTTAAGGCTAATACAAAAAAGGGATGTTTAGAAATGTTGGCCAACTGAAAAGTATGAAAATGAAAAATATGAGCATGTACAATACTCAATACTTGGTTGGAGCTCCTTTTGCCTCAATTACTGCGTTAATGCGGCGTGGCATGGAGTCGATGAGTTTCTGGCACTGCTCAGGTGTTATGAGAGCCCAGGTTGCTCTGATAGTGGCCTTCAACTCTTCTGCGTTTTTGGGTCTGGCATTCTGCATCTTCCTTTTCACAATACCCCACAGATTTTCTATGGGGCTAAGGTCAGGGGAGTTGGCGGGCCAATTTAGAACAGAAATACCATGGTCCGTAAATCAGGCACGGGTAGATTTTGCGCTGTGTGCAGGCGCCAAGTCCTGTTGGAACTTGAAATCTCCATCTCCATAGAGCAGGTCAGCAGCAGGAAGCATGAAGTGCTCTAAAACTTGCTGGTAGACGGCTGCGTTGACCCTGGATCTCAGGAAACAGAGTGGACCGACACCAGCAGATGACATGGCACCCCAAACCATCACCCAACCATGCAAATTTTGCATTTCCTTTGGAAATCGAGGTCCCAGAGTCTGGAGGAAGACAGGAGAGGCACAGGATCCACGTTGCCTGAAGTCTAGTGTAAAGTTTCCACCATCAGTGATGGTTTGGGGTGCCATGTCATCTGCTGGTGTCGGTCCACTCTGTTTCCTGAGATCCAGGGTCAACGCAGCCGTCTACCAGCAAGTTTTAGAGCACTTCATGCTTCCTGCTGCTGACCTGCTCTATGGAGATGGAGATTTCAAGTTCCAACAGGACTTGGCGCCTGCACACAGCGCAAAATCTACCCGTGCCTGGTTTACGGACCATGGTATTTCTGTTCTAAATTGGCCCGCCAACTCCCCTGACCTTAGCCCCATAGAAAATCTGTGGGGTATTGTGAAAAGGAAGATGCAGAATGCCAGACCCAAAAACGCAGAAGAGTTGAAGGCCACTATCAGAGCAACCTGGGCTCTCATAACACCTGAGCAGTGCCAGAAACTCATCGACTCCATGCCACGCCGCATTAACGCAGTAATTGAGGCAAAAGGAGCTCCAACCAAGTATTGAGTATTGTACATGCTCATATTTTTCATTTTCATACTTTTCAGTTGGCCAACATTTCTAAAAATCCCTTTTTTGTATTAGCCTTAAGTAATATTCTAATTTTGTGACACACGGAATTTTGGATTTTCATTTGTTGCCACTTCAAATCATCAAAATTAAATGATATAAACATTTGAATGCATCAGTCTGTGTGCAATGAATAAATATAATGTACAAGTTACACCTTTTGAATGCAATTACTGAAATAAATCAAGTTTTTCAAAATATTCTAATTTACTGGCTTTTACCTGTATATATACACACACACACACACACACAAACATATACACACATAATATATATCGATGTATACATCAGAGGTGGGACCAAGTCATTGTTTTGCAAGTCACAAGTAAGTCTCAAGTCTTTGCCCTCAAGTCCGAGTCAAGTCCCGAGTCAAGACAGGCAAGCCCCGAGTCAAGTCCAAAGTCAAGACTGGAAAGTCTCAAGTCAAGTCCTAAGTCCTGCATTTTGAGTTTCGAGTCCTTTCAAGTCATTTTAACCACAGACTAATATATTAACACAGATTGTGTATGCTTTTCAAACGCTGTATTTATTTATTAAAACAAGTGCATTTTAAATTGCAGGAAAGAAAATTGTGCTGACATTGCACTTCATAATAGCACTATTAACCAGTCATTTTAAACATTAACTCATTCCTTTACAGAACAAACACATTGAAAAATTAAGTGCAAATGTACTTATTTGTACAAAAGTGTTAACATTGAAAAAACATGACATATACGTGAACATAACAAAAAAGTTGTACTTTTTATATGTCAGGGCCCTATGCTGCATTGCATTTGCAAAAGACCAAATTAGCCAAGAGTCTGTCAGTCATTTGTGCACGATGGGGGCGTAGTATGATGCCACCATGGCTGAAAACTCGCTCCACTGGAGCACTGGAGGCAGGCACTGCCAAGACTCTCATGGCTACTCGGAACAGTGAAGGAAGAGTCTTCATGTTCAATGCCCAGAACAAAAGGGGGGAGAGAGTTTTTTTGGGTTGGTGCACTACTTGTAAGTGTATCTTGTGTTTTTTATGTTGATTTAATTAAAAAAAAAAAATATATATATATTTCTTGTGCGGCCCGATACCAATCGATCCACGGACCAGTAGCGGGCCGCGGTCCGGTGGTTGGGGACCACTGAGGTAAACAACCAACAGTATGTCAGAAAGCTAGCTAAAACGGTACACATATTCATAATATAGTATACATTTTAACTGACCTTTATTTTACTATTTTTGTCTTTTTTTAGGTGGCTAAAATACGCGGTGCTGCTGACCGCCGTCTAACGTTACGTGTGATATATTGACTAACGTAACCCTGCTTAAAAAAAATCACTGAACAAAAAGTATGAATAAGGTAGTGAACTGCAACAGATTCCCGTGTTTGCAATAACGTTATAACGTTAGCAGTGAGTTTACAGCCTCACTGATTTAACTACACAGCAAATAAAAGTCACGTTACTTAGCCAATAAACGTTATCTTACATTCAAAACTTACCGTTCTTTGTGCAACTTCAAATGCCGGACGAAGTTGGAAGTTGTTGCCTCTCCATTAGTAATTTTGGAACCGCATGTGTTGCATACTGCAAACCGTTTTATGTTGACCACCTCGTAATTTTTATACCCAAACGAAATTATTTTAGGTATCATTTTTTGTTCACTGGCGTGTGGTTTGGACATGTCTTCTTCGTTGGTTGTCCTGCAATTTGATTGGATGAATGCTGTGTGATGAAAACAAAGTAGATCTAATTTGATTGGCTGTTGTACTGACAGCACACCAGCTGACACACGCAACGCTGATAGACAAGTACACAATGAAAAATACGGAGCGCTCCCGAATAACTTTTTCATCTTTGGGTTTTGGGGAAAGTAGCAAGTCGTGTCAAGTCATGTCAATTCAAAAGGCTCAAGTCCAAGTGAAGTCACAAGTCATTGATGTTAAAGTCTAAGTCGAGTTGCAAGTCTTTTTACATTTTGTCAAGTCGAGTCTAAAGTCATCAAATTCATGACTCGAGTCTGACTCGAGTCCAAGTCATGTGACTCGAGTCCACACCTCTGGTATACATACATATATACACATAAATATAGGGATGATGTTTGATAAGAAATGATCGCGTTTGAGCCTATTATCGAATCCTCTTATCGTAACGATTCCTTATCGATTCTCTTATCGAGTCCAGATAGGTTGTTGTATATGGAAAAAAAAACCACAATATTTGGTTTAACAAATCACTTCACATTCTCTACAGCTCGCTACAATAGTATTACCATATCTGAGTTATTGTGCAGAAATGTGGGGAAATAACTACAAATGTGCGCTACATTCATTAACCGTGTTACAAAAAAAATTAATTAGACTGATACATAATGTTGGCTATAGAGAACATACAAATACTTTATTTATTGAGTCAAAAATATTAAAGTTTGATGATTTGGTAAAATTGCAAACAGCTAAAATGGTGTGGAATTAAATGATGGAATGGATTAAGTAAAGAAGTTAAACATTGTACTGATATGATCCAGTTGAAGAGGTTGTTCAAATGAATAGTGCTTACAAACTACAAAGAAGAAGAATTATGAGAAATACTTTCAACCTTAATGAAAATAAGATATTCATCTCAGTATATTAATAATGACTGAATTAATTAATTACATATTACAAAACTGTTGTATATACGAATTCACAGATATTTTATTATAAAAAGGTCAGTGAATGATGTACCGTATTTTCCGCACTATAAGGCACACCTAAAAACCACAATTTTTCTCAAAAGCTGACAGTGCGCCTTATAACCCGGTGCGCTTTATTACGATTCATTTTCATAAAGTTTCGATCTCGCAACTTCGGTAAACAGCCGCCATCTTTTTTCCCGGTAGAACAGGAAGCGCTTCTTCTTCTACGCAAGCAACCGCCAAGGAAAGCACCCGCCCCCATAGAACAGGAAGCGCTTCTTCTTCTACTGTAAGCAACCACCCGCCCCCGGAAGAAGAAGAAAAAACGCGCGGATATCACCGTACGTTTCATTTCCTGTTTACATCTGTAAAGACCACAAAATGGCTCCTACTAAGCGACAAGGATCCGGTTCATAAAAAGACGCAATCTCTCCATCCGCACACGGATTACTACCGTATTTCACAGCAACTGATATTCCTGTGAACCGCACTGTGGAACGGGAGCACGTACGGTGAATATTCGCACCACAGGGAATGAGAAGTCATCCTTCACTGTGGTTCTAGCTTGCCATGCTAACTTCCACCCATGGTGATATTCAAAAGGAAGACCTTGCCAAAAGAGACCTTTCCAGCCGGCGTCATCATAAAAGCTAACTCGAAGGGATGGATGGATGAAGAAAAGATGAGCGAGTGGTTAAGGGAAGTTTACGCGAAGAGGCCGGGTGGCTTTTTTCACACAGCTCCGAAGGCGAACACACCTTCACTAAGACGGGCAGACAGCGCCGGACGACATACGCCAACATTTGCCAGTGGATCGTAAATGCCTGGGCAGATATTTCGGTCACAACTGTGGTCCGAGCTTTCCGGAAGGCAGGATTCACAGAACTGCTGCACAACAACAGCGACACTGAATCCGATGACTTCGACGAGACGGAGCCGGCCATTTTTGGATCCCACGCTTGCGCAACTTTTCAATTCGGACACCGAAGACGAAGAATTCGAAGGATTTATGAATGAAGAATAACTTCAGAAGGTGAGCGCTATGTTTATTTTGTGTGTTGTGACATTAACGTTCGAGCAACATTATGTTGCTATTGCTCTACACCATTTTGAATTTTACTATGTTTGTGATTGCACATTTGCGTACATTTTGGGACAGAGTTGTTAGAACGCTGGTTTTCAATATATTATTAAAGTTTGACTGAACTATCTGACTGTTTTTTTGACATTCCCTTTAGCGCAGCGTAGGCGCGGCTTATAATCCGGGGCGGCTTATTGGTGGACAAAGTTATGAAATATGTAATTCATTGAAGGTGCGGCTAATAATCCGGTGCGCCTTATAGTGCGGAAAATACGGTATACATTTGTAAACGCTAAGAAATGGGAAAGGGGTAGGATTAAATAAACTTTACTTCTTCCTACTCCTGTAAAGTGAAATGATATGAAACTGTGATGTATTATACTGTAAGTGTGTTCATGTTCCAAATAAACTAAAGAAATAAAGAAAGCACTAGTTTATTAGACAGACTTGCAAACTCTGTCGTGGTGTAGATTACAAGATAACGTTAACGTTATCAGACACATACAAAAAGGCTCACATTAACATTACCGTTAGCCGCTGACTATGTTTAGGTAATGTTGGTCTAGCTAACATTACTGCAGTCTTGGTTGACATAAGAGGTAACGTTACTACAAGTGAGCAGATATGGAAATTAACCGGCAACAGTTAACGTTAGTTACTAACCGGCGTCACCGCCACTGTAGTTGGGACAGGGACAGCTGGCAGAAGAAGAGGGGCTTTCTTCGTCGTCTCTGCCGCTGCGCTGCTTCGAAGACACGACACGCTTGTTGTACTTCCCCCGCTTACACGAGAGCGAAGCCTGGCAATAATTGCATATTGCCGCTTCCTCGTTTTTTGTTGTTGAAATTAAGCCATGCCTTGGAGCACTTTTTCCGGTCCATTTTTTTCCTGCTTTTCCTATCTGCGCCTAATGACTGAGCTACGTGACGTCATTTCTTGTGATGTCACACGGGGCATTTCTTGTCGGGACGAGATTCGTTCCCAGGGATTCGAATAAAGAACCAACTCTTTTTCTTTACTATAGTGATCTTGAGAACGGGTACCGGTTCTCAAAAAGGGATTCGAGTCCGAGGACTCGGTTCTTTTCTTATCGAACAACCGGGAAAACCGGGTTCGAGTATCATCCCTACGTAAATATACATAATAAATATATACACATAAATATATATACCGTATTTTCCGCACTATAAGGCGCACCTAAAAACCACAATTTTTCTCAAAAGCTGACAGTGCGCCTTATAACCCGGTGCGCTTTATTACGATTCATTTTCATAAAGTTTCGATCTCGCAACTTCGGTAAACAGCCGCCATCTTTTTTCCCGGTAGAACAGGAAGCGCTTCTTCTTCTACGCAAGCAACCGCCAAGGAAAGCACCCGCCCCCATAGAACAGGAAGCGCTTCTTCTTCTACTGTAAGCAACCACCCGCCCCCGGAAGAAGAAGAAAAAACGCGCGGATATCACCGTACGTTTCATTTCCTGTTTACATCTGTAAAGACCACAAAATGGCTCCTACTAAGCGACAAGGATCCGGTTCATAAAAAGACGCAATCTCTCCATCCGCACACGGATTACTACCGTATTTCACAGCAACTGATATTCCTGTGAACCGCACTGTGGAACGGGAGCACGTACGGTGAATATTCGCACCACAGGGAATGAGAAGTCATCCTTCACTGTGGTTCTAGCTTGCCATGCTAACTTCCACCCATGGTGATATTCAAAAGGAAGACCTTGCCAAAAGAGACCTTTCCAGCCGGCGTCATCATAAAAGCTAACTCGAAGGGATGGATGGATGAAGAAAAGATGAGCGAGTGGTTAAGGGAAGTTTACGCGAGTTTGGCTTTTTTCACACAGCTCCGAAGGCGAACACACCTTCACTAAGACGGGCAGACAGCGCCGGACGACATACGCCAACATTTGCCAGTGGATCGTAAATGCCTGGGCAGATATTTCGGTCACAACTGTGGTCCGAGCTTTCCGGAAGGCAGGATTCACAGAACAACAGCGACACTGACTCCGATGACTTCGACGAGACGGAGCCGGCCATTTTTGGAACCCACGCTTGCGCAACTTTTCAATTCGGACACCGAAGACGAAGAATTCGAAGGATTTACGAATGAAGAATAACTTCAGAAGGTGAGCGCTATGTTTATTTTGTGTGTTGTGACATTAACGTTCGAGCAACATTATGTTGCTATTGCTCTACACCATTTTGAATTTTACTATGTTTGTGATTGCACATTTGCGTACATTTTGGGACAGAGTTGTTAGAACGCTGGTTTTCAATATATTATTAAAGTTTGACTGAACTATCTGACTGTTTTTTTTGACATTCCCTTTAGCGCAGCGTAGGCGCGGCTTATAATCCGGGGCGGATTATTGGTGGACAAAGTTATGAAATATGTAATTCATTGAAGGTGCGGCTAATAATCCGGTGCGCCTTATAGTGCGGAAAATACGGTATATATATATATATATATATATACACACACATACATATAGACACACATTAATCTATATACTGTATAGATTATATATATATATATATATATATATATATATATATATATATATAGCCCTGCGATGAGGTGGCGACTTGTCCAGGGTGTACTCCGCCTTCCGTCCGATTGTAGCTGAGATAGGCTCCAGCGCCCCCCGCGACCCCGAAGGGAATAAGCGGTAGAAAATGGATGGATGGATGGATGGATGGATATATATATATATATATATATATATATATATATATATATATATATATATATATATATATATATATATATATATACAGTATATATACATATATACATATATAGTATATAATATCTGTTAGTTGAGGTGGCGTCTCTCCAGGGGGAAGGGGTCGTCGCCCGGGACAGGCGGACAGACGGCGAAGGTGCTAGGTGTAGGAACAGTGTATTTTGGCCAGTCGTCGCCACCCTCACAACTCCATCTCATCGCTGCCTGGGGGGGCAATAGACTACAGACTGTGGTGAAGTAGGCCGGCCTCGTCGCGTGAAGGAGCCTACAATTTCGATATATATCTCGAAATTTTTTCCGTAAAGTAAAAACAAAACACACAACAGTCCTAGTTACCTGAGATACTAAGTATGTCATTATTTTGTCTTAGTAAGTCAATATTTACTAAGTCAAAATAAGTCAATATTTACTAAGTCAAAATAATGACATACTTAGTATCTCAGGTAACTAGGACTGTTTTGTGTTTTGTTTTTACTTTACAGAAAAAATACGCGACAAAGCCGGCCTACTTCACCACAGTCTGTAGTCTATTGCCCCCCCAGGCAGCGTTGAGATGGAGACATGATGGTGGCGACGACGGGCCAAAATACACTGTTCCTACACCTAGCACCTTTGCCGTCTGTCCGCCTGTCCCGGGCGACGACCCCTTCCACCTGGAGAAATATTGACTTAGTAAGTCAATATTTACTAAGCCAAAATAATGACTAAGTCAAATTAATGACTTACTGTAAATAAGCGTTTGCAATAAGCGTTTGAAAAAAAGAGTTAAAAGTGGGGCCACATGCTGACATTTGCTCAACTCATCATGCTTAATTTATTACAGCATTTGGGAAGCCTGTAGTTGATTTTTATTATGCAAATGTTATATTTTTATCAACATGTGATAGCAAAACTAGGCTGCTACATTACTAATGATTAATGTAGCATCAAGGGTTGGAATTGGGGGTTAAATCACCAAAAATGATTCCCGGGCGCGGCCACCGCTGCTGCTTACTGCTCCCCTCACCTCCCAAGGGTGATCAAGGGTGATGGGTCAAATGCAGAGAATAATTTCGCCACACCTCGTGTGTGTGTGACAATCATTGGTACTTTAACTTTTAACTATAGCTGAAAAAATAGTACAATAGCAATAGGAGAGACTATTCATCCCTGAACACCATGGAGTTCATGTAGGCTTTATAATGCAGTTACATTATTATATCAACTATCAGAGACAGAAACTCTTCATTTAACATAATGTCCTTTTTTGCTGCTTCAACACAGAAAAAGGTAAAGTGAAATAACTTAGTTGTTAACTGTAGGTCAATAATGCTTGTCTTTGTCTCAGACAGACAGGGCTTTGCTGTCCGTAACACGCACGCACAAACCGCAAAATGAGCTAACGCTACGCTAAAAGCTAATTAGCCTTCACCTAAAGGACTGTGAGCGAGCTGAGCTGCCGCTTATATTTGTAGAACGTCAACGGGCTCATAGTGATGTTACTAGTAGTTGACTGGGAGGTGTTTATTATAATTTGGGGAGAGTCCGCTGCATTATGCTCACCTGCTAAACACCTATCTGCTAACCCGCACCGTCTCTCCTCTCTGCCTGCCTCTGCCGTGAGCACTGACTCCATGCGCTCTGAATACTCACTGCTGATTGGCTGTTACCGCTCTGAATACGCATTACTTATTGGCTGTTACATGTGCAGTGAATACGCACTGCTGATTGGCTGTAACCGCTCTGTGTGTAACCAATCAGATGGTTCTGTGGGTGGGACAATGCTGGGTGCTGCAGAAACGTACTGACAGAGGCAGAGGCAGTACGAAGCGTAGCAGCTTGTTAAGACTTTAGTTTAGCACCAAATGATAATATAAATACATTTAATAAAGTCAAATACAAATAAGGCAACAAGAGAAGTATCCTACACTTCTCTTTTGTAGTAGGGCTGTGAATCTTTGGGTGTCCCACGATTCGATTCAATATCGATTCTTGGGGTCACGATTTGATTCAAAATCTTTTTTTTTTTTCAATTCAACATGATTCTCGATTCAAAAACGTTTTTTTCCCGATTCAAAAGGATTCTCTATTCATTCAATACATAGGATTTCAGCAGGATCTACCCCAGTCTGCTGACATGCAAGCAGAGTAGTAGATTTTTGTAAAAAGCTTTTATAATTGTAAAGGACAATGTTTTATCAACTGATTGCAATAATGTAAATTTGTTTTAACTATTAAATGAACCAAAAATATGACTTATTTTATCTTGGTGAAAATATTGGACACAGTGTGTTGTCAAGCTTATGAGATGCGATGGAAGTGTAAGCCACTGTGACACTATTGTTTTTTTTTTTATAAATGTCTAATGATAATGTCAATGAGGGATTTTTAATCACTGCTATGTTGAAATTGTAACTAATGTTGATACTGTTGTTGATAATATTCATTTTTGTTTCACTACATTTGGTTTGTTCTGTGTCGTGTCTGTGTCTCCTCTCAATTGCTCTGTTTATTGCAGTTCTGAATCGCGATTCGAATTCGAATAAATGTTTTTCCCACACCCCTAATATATAGTATTGTAGCGTTGGATGGGTTTGACAAACGTCTTTCCTTGAAGAAGTCAAGAATTGCTGACGCAATGTGCGATCATTTGTACTTTTAATGATCACGTCAATTTCAAATACACACACACACAAGTGAATGCAAGGCATACTTAGTCAACAGCCACACCTATCACACTGAGGGTGGCCCTATAAAACAACATCAACATTCACAAACATGCACCACACTGTGAATCCACACCAAACAAGAACGACAAACACATTTCTGGAGAACATCCGCACCGCAACACAACATAAACACAACAGAACCAATACCCACAATCCCTTGCAACACCAACTCTTCCGGGACGCTACACAGCCCCCACCTAGCTGGGTTCGTTGTCCCCAACAGCCCATGCGTTCATCACAAAGTCCCGCAAGTGCTGAGGCAACCAGCGTCGTCGACGCCCCTCTGATGTCGGCTGGCTGCTACCACTGTCTGCAGGTAGGTCGGAAGTGGGGGTTACCTCAGCATCCTCGTTGCTTCCTGGGGGTATCTCCCCCTGCGGCAGGGTGCTTGACTCCAAGTTCCCCCGGCTCTGGTCCAATGGCTGGTATGGGGCCAAGCGGTCTCGGTGCAGCACCACCAGCCGGTTCCGAGGTGCCAGTCGTATCCGATAGACCACGTCGGACAACTTCTGGAGGACCTTGCAGGGTCCCACCCAGTGGCTGGTGAGCTTCGGGGAGAGTCCTTTCTTTCTCACCGGGTTATAGACCCAGACATGCGCGCCTGGTTCAAAGTCCTGGCCTCGACTGCGGAGGTCATATGCCCGCTTCTGTTGGACCCCAGCCTCCGTCAGGCTGGTGCGGGCAAAATCGTGAGCCTCCCGCAGCCGCTCCACAAGGTTGTAGTAGTAGTCCAGGCCCGGTGCTCCTCTCACTTCTGGTTCTGGGGCTGGGCCAAAAACCAAATCAACAGGCGTGCGCAGTTCGTGACCAAACATCAATGATGCAGGGGTGCAGCGTGTGGACTCCTGCACCGCTGTCCTGTAGGCCCAAAGAATGAGTGGGAGGTGTAAATCCCAGTCTCTCTGCCGCTTATCGGTGAGGATGGCAAGTTGTGTGGCCAAAGTTCTATTAAAACGCTCCACCAACCCGTCACTCTGAGGATGCAGCGGCGTGGTGCGAGTCTTTTTCACACCCAGGCGACGGCACACCTCTTGGAATACCTGGGACTCGAAGTTCCGTCCCTGGTCACTGTGCAACTCCTCTGGAGCTCCAAATCGGCAGAACATCTCCGAAACCAATCTCTCTGCCGTTGTCGCAGCGCTCTGGTCGGGTACCGCATACGCTTCTGGCCATTTCGTGAAGTAATCCATGGCCACCAAGATGTAACGGTTTCCGCTATCAGCGACCGGAAATGGGCCGAGAATGTCCACACCCACTCGTTCCATGGGGGCCCCCACCTGGAACTGCTGTAGGGGAGCATGGGAGCGGCGTGTGGGGCCTTTCTTTGCTGTGCAGGCATCACAGCGGTGGACATGCATCTCCACGTCATGGCGACAGCCTGGCCAGTAAAAGCGCTGCCTCAGTCGGAGCAAGGTCTTGGTCACTCCAAAATGGCCAGTCCCTGGGAAGCCATGCATCACTTCGAGGACCTGAGGCCGCAGCACACGGGGCACCACAAGTTGGAGGGCAGCATGTTGTCCTGTCGGGGCTTCCCAGCGACGATATAGCAGGTCGCCAGACAACAGGAGGCTGTCCCACTGGGAGTACAGTGCTTTGGTCTCAGTGTCCAAGTGCACCACTGTGGCCCATTCCGGTCGCTGCTGTGCCCCCACCCAGCTGCGAGCTCTCTCAAGCACTGGGTCTTGTCTTTGATGGTCGATCAATTGTTGGGGGGTGAAGCTGTCCAGGTCGACTGAGATGTCATGTTGCCTGACTGCAGCTACTGATGGGTCTGGCATGCACCGCTCTTCCGCCCGCTGGCAGAAACGACACGCCTCCTCACAGGGCCGTCTGGACAGTGCATCAGCGTTGCCGTGCAGGCGGCCTGGTCGATGAGAAATCGTGAAGTCATATTCCTGCAAGATCTCGACCCACCTGGCCAGCTGCCCCTCGGGTTCCTTGAAGTTCAGCAACCAGGTGAGGGAGGCATGATCCGTCCGCAACACAAACCGTTGACCATAAAGGTAGGGACGGAAATGACGAAGGCCCAGGACAATTGCCAACAATTCCCGACGGGTGACGCAGTAGTTCCGCTCTGGCTTGCTCAGCCCCCGACTGTAAAAGGCCACAACCTGCTCACCGTGATTCCCTTCCTGTGACAGCACAACCCCCACGCCGACATCACTGGCATATGTATCAACCACGAAAGGTCGGCTGGGGTCTGGGTAGGCAAACACTGGGGCTCGGACCAAGGCCTCTCGCAGCTGTGCAAAGGCCTCTGTCAGGACTTGGTCCGAGGTGTTTGCTTTTCCAGGATGCAACGGAAAATTGGCACGGGCGAGACGGGAATTAAGGTACATATTTTTATTGAAACACTAGAACTAACTATAAATACAAAAAAAAGGATCAAACAAAAAGCGCGCACAGTGGCGGAGAATAAACTATGAACACTTAAACAAAAACATTAACTGTGGCTTGATAAACAAAAACTTACTGTGACAAGGGACATGAAGCAGGATCATAGAGGAGTGTGCAGAAGCATAAATGGGGTGCGGTATGGGGTGCGAGGTCGTCAGAAAAACAAACTGAAAAACACTGAACTTAAATACTACAGACATGATTAACGAAAACAGGTGCGTGACTCAAGACGTGAAACAGGTGCGTGACGTGACAGGTGAAAACTAATGGTTGCTACGGTGACCAGACAAGGGAGTGAAAGACGGAAACTAAACAAAACATGACTTAAAACAAAACATGATAATACAGACATGACAGAACCCCTCCCTTAAGGACAGATACCAGATGTCCAAAACTTAACAAAAGTCATGGGAGGGCGGGAGGGGGACATGGCGGTGGGTCGCCAGCCCAAGTGGCCCCGAATCCACCGAGGCAAAGTCAAGTGGCGGCGGCGAGTGGAACGCCGCTGCAGCAGGCGAGGCGGACGCCCAGGGATTGGCCACATTCGTGGCCGACTGGGAGGTGGGCGCACTTGGCGTGGCGGGCGACCAGGTAGCGGCCATATCCGTAGCCGACGAGGAGGCAGGCGCGTCGTCAACTTGGCAGGCGTGGCAGCTCGGCGTGGCAAGTCAGGCGGCGAAGCTCGGCGTGACGCGTCCAGCGGCGAAGCTCGGCGTGACGCGTCCAGCGGCGAAGCTCGGCGTGGGTCTTGGTCTTGGTGTGGGTCTTGGTCTTGGCATGGCGAGTCTTGGTCTTGGCATGGCGAGTCTTGGTCTTGGCATGGCGAGTCTTGGTCTTGGCATGGCGAGTCTTGGTCTTGGTCTTGGCATGGCGGGTCTTGGTCTTGGTCTTGGCATGGCGGGTCTTGGTCTTGGTCTTGGCATGGCGGGTCTTGGTCTTGGCATGGCGGGTCTTGGTCTTGGTCTTGGCATGGCGGGTCTTGGTCTTGGTCTTGGCATGGCGGGTCTTGGTCTTGGCATGGCGGGTCTTGGTCTTGGCATGGCAGGTCTTGGTCTTGGCATGGCGGGTCTTGGCGTCGTGAAGCTGCGACTGGCGGCACTTGGCGTCGTGGAGCTGCGACTGGCGGCACTTGGCGTCGTGAAGCTGCGACTGGCGGCACTTGGCGTCGTGAAGCTGCGACTGGCGGCACTTGGCGTCGTGAAGCTGCGACTGGCGGCACTTGGCGTCGTGAAGCTGCGACTGGCGGCACTTGGCGTCGTGAAGCTGCGACTGGCGGCACTTGGCGTCGTGGAGCTGCGATTGGCGGCACTTGGCGTCGTGGAGCTGCGACTGGCGGCACTTGGCGTCGTGGAGCTGCGACTGGCGGCACTTGGCGTCGTGGAGCTGGTACCGGAGCTTGGCGTCGTGGAGCTGGTACCGGAGCTTGGCGTCGTGGAGCTGGTAGCGGAGCTTGGCGTCGTGGAGCTGGTAGCGGAGCTTGGCGTCGTGGAGCTGGTAGCGGAGCTTGGCGAGGAACTTGGCATGGTGGAGCTGGTGCGGCAACAGGTGCTAGCCTTGGTGCAGGTGGAGGTGGCCTAGCTGGGGGTTGCGGCTTGGCATGGTGAAAGACCGGTGGTGGTGGCCGTGCTGGAGGCTGTGGCTTGGCATGGTGATGCCGAGCCACCCCACCAACACAGCTCCCGACCCCAGCCCCCCCCTCAAGGGGCGGATACCAGACGCGCTCCCTGCGGTCTGGAACTCTCTGTAGGGGTGGGCGGGGGAGGGCAGAAATGTCCCCTTTATTTTGGCCAAATTGTTTTGTTTTTTTATCCCCCACCTGGGGTTGTGTGGGCGGTAAAAAAGAAAAAAATTGTGACGGGGGCGGGACTTGAGTCTTGGGGGGCGGGGCATGAGTCTTGGGGGGCGGGGCATGAGTCTTGGGGGGCGGGGCATGAAATTGGGATGGCTGTGACTGACTAGACCTGATTTCTAAAAACATGTTTTGATAATGCTTTATCAAAGACATGGCAGAGTTTTTAGCTGGAGGCGGGTGATTTAAAGAAAAAGTATTGAACCAAAAATCCTGGTCTGTGATGTCATCATGGGGAAGCCGGGCAGACTGCTGCTTGCTTCCGCCCGGAGGGGGCGGGGCTTGTGGGAGCGGCGTGTCCTGCTGGCTCGCGGAAGTCTTTCCTGGCGTCCCTCGCCTTTGGCGGCGCTTCCGTGGCTGAGGTGACGTACCGATCGGCACCAACTTGCCTCCATTCCCCCACATCATCCCCCTGCGCTCCCTGGGGGAAAAGCGCAGCGTCTCTGCCTCCATGGCACGCAGCACCTCCCAAGAAGCCTCATCCAAATTGTCCAAATCGGCCAACTTACGTGCGGAAAAGCGGGTCTGCTGACGACCTACTGTCAGGACTTGATCTTGAGAGTTTGCTTTTCCAGGATGCAGCGGAAAGTTGGCACGGGGGAGACGGGAACCAAGGTACATGCTTTATTTATTTAAAAAAAGATCAAACAAAAAGCGCGCACAATGGCGGAGAATAAACTATGAAAAAACAAAAAGACTATAAACATGGAACCAAAACTTACTGTGACAAGGGACATGAAGCAGGATCATAGAGGAGTGTGCAGAAGCATAAATGGGGTGCGGTATGGGGTGCGAGGTCGTCAGAAAAACAAACTGAAAAACACTGAACTTAAATACTACAGACATGATTAACGAAAACAGGCGCGTGACTCAAGACGTGAAACAGGTGCGTGACGTGACAGGTGAAAACTAATGGTTGCTATGGTGACCAGACAAGGGAGTGAAAGACGGAAACTAAACAAAACATGACTTAAAACAAAACATGATAATACAGACATGACAGCCTCATTGCAGCTGTCAGTCCATTCAAATAACTGTCCCTTGTGTGTGAGCTGGTGCAAGGGGCCAGCAATGGTTGCAAAGTCCTTGATAAATCTCCGGTAATAGGATGCCAGTCCCAAGAAACTCCGCAACTCTTTAACATCCCTTGGCGCCGGCCAGTTACGGACAGTGGCAACTTTGGCTGGATCAGTGGCAACACCTTGCCCACTGACGACATGCCCCAGGAAGGAAACTTCACGCCGAAGCAAATGGCACTTTTTGGGATTCAATCGCAGCCCAGCCTGACGAATGGCCTGGAACACATGCTGGAGGTTCTGTAGAGCCCCCTTAAATCCTGAAGCATGCACCAGGAGGTCATCCAGGTACACCACACAGCGATCACGGGGGATGGATGCCAGCACTCTCTCCATCAACCGCTCAAACGTGGCAGGTGCGTTGCAAAGCCCGAACGGCATCACCTTGAACTGCCAGAGTCCTTGACCTATTGTGAACGCTGTCTTTGGTCGAGCTTCGGCGGCCAACTCCACCTGCCAATAGCCACTGCGGAGATCCAGGGAGCTGAACCAGGAGGAGCCAGTGATGTAGTCCAGCGTATCATCTATGCGCGGCAACGGGTAGGAGTCCTTGCGTGTTACATCGTTGAGCCGTCTGTAGTCGACGCAGAACCGCCACGAGCCGTCCTTCTTCTTGACCAGAACTGCGGGTGCTGCCCATGGACTGATGGAGGGCTCGATGACGCCCGCCTGGCGCATCTCCTCGATTTTCTCTTGGGCAGCCACTCGTTTGGCAAGGGGCAGACGGCGTGGGTGTAGCCGGATTGGTCGTGCGTCTCCTGTGTCGATGTCGTGGAGTACGAGACTGGTGTGCATGCAGTCTTCATCTTTCGCTGCAAAAATGTCTTGGAAGGCATTCAGTAAGCTTTTCAGTCGCTCCTGCTGGGTGGTATCCAGGCCTTGACTTCTTCGCTCAAACAGTTCTGCAATAGCCTGCTGGGTCTCTATAGTAGGCGGCCTATTAGTAGAAGGGTTAGGGTGAGACTTCTTCTGGTCCACCATGAAGGCCGTAGCCGCGGATGGCTCTGTGGGGGCTGTCACTCTGCAGGCGCCTGGCTCATCAGTACCCTGGAGGGAAACTGTTTCCTCACCAAGATGAAGCATGGCCCTAGGCACATCGACCACAGCTCTCCACATCTCCAACAGGTCAAGCCCAACAATACAGGGGTCTTGAATGTTGGCCAGCCAGAATTGGATGTAGTCTCTCTTGACCCGCCACCTTAATGCACACTGTCCCTTTGCCCAGCATGGCAGCCTTGCTCCCTGTGACGGTTGTAATTCGGGCGTTGGTGTTAGTCCAGCCTGATGGCAAGCTGTGTTGCAAGTGGGGAAGGACACCCGGCCGGATGATGGAGATAGTGGACCCCGTGTCAACCAGGGCTCTGCAGACTGTTCCATCAAGCTCACATTCCAGGTATAGCCCCCGGGCCCTGCCCAGGCGGCCCAGGCGCTGTGCATCACATTCGGGTACAGTGGAAACCATCCCGGGTGTCAGTTCCCCGACACTGACACCCCTCTCTAGTTTGACGACGCCTCAGCGGCAACATCAATGGGGGCAGGGGCTGGACAGTGTCTTGCAATGTGGCCAGGGACACCGCAGCGGTAACAGTTCACTTCGGTCTGCCTTCTCCGGGAGGAGCGTGGCCGTGGCGTTGCAGTCACTTGGTCGGCTCCCTCTCGTTCTGTCCCGTCCCATCCAGCCTGGCGGACTCGCGGAACATCACGGCGGCCATCTGGACACAGAACGTGCTCCACACGTTCGGCTTCAGTCAATGCGGCAGAGAGAGAGTGTTTAGCAAACAGTCTGAGATGTTCCCGAAGTCGTTCAGGCTGTAGACCACGGACAAAGGCTTGCACGGTGAGCTCTTCCTGTAATACTTCTGGAAACGCTGGGTGGCCCCTTCGCACCAGACGGCGAAGGTCGGCAGCATAAGCTCCGAGACTTTCTCCCAAAAGGCGTCGCCGCTTGTACAGCTGCTCTCGTGCTTCGTCTGCATGGATTGGTCGCCCGTAACGTCGTTTAAGAGCCTCACGCATGGCCCCCCAATCAGCCAATTCCTCCTCTTGTAAATCGACCAAACACTGTAGGGCTGGGCCTTCCAGGGACAGCGCCACATGCCCTGCGGTTGCCACATCAGACCAGCCATTCAAACGTGCTGCTAGCTGGACCTGGAGAAGGAAGGATTCAATAGAGCCTTCTCCACTATAGTGAGGAAGCTTTGGTGTGGCGATGCTTGGCCTGTAGTCATCTCGCAGGGAATTTGTGTCCACCATCACCGCAGGAGAGGCACTTCTTCCCACACGAGGCGCACTTCTTCCATCTGGCTGAACTTCCAATCTTATCCCATCATTTTGAGCTTCCATTCTTCCTCCAAATGGATGAGCCTCCCGTCCACTAGGGCGGCGCAGGTTCCTCTCATTTACTTGTTGATGAGGTAGTTGAGCCTCCAATCCACCAGGGCGGCGCTTGTTCCTTTCCTCTTCCTGGTGACGAGGCAGGTGGTCTTCATCCGGAAGTGCATTCTCCCAGCACTTGATAAGATCTTCAAGCTTCTTTGAGAAAGCCATCCCACTTCTGACACCAATGTAGCGTTGGATGGGTTTGACAAACGTCTTTCCTTGAAGAAGTCAAGAATTGCTGACGCAATGTGCGATCATTTGTACTTTTAATGATCACGTCAATTTCAAATACACACACACACAAGTGAACGCAAAGCATACTTAGTCAACAGCCACACCTATCACACTGAGGGTGGCCCTATAAAACAACATCAACATTCACAAACATGCACCACACTGTGAATCCACACCAAACAAGAACGACAAACACATTTCTGGAGAACATCCGCACCGCAACACAACATAAACACAACAGAACCAATACCCACAATCCCTTGCAACACCAACTCTTCCGGGACGCTACAGTATATATATGTGTGTGTTTGTGTGCGTGCGTGTGTGTAGTGTGTGTGGGTGTAGTGTGTGTGTGTGTAGTGTGTGTGTGTGTTATCTCCATCCTCCACACAGGCTGTTGTGTGCTGATAAAGAAGTGAGTCACAAAGAGTGTCAGTGACACATGAGTGACTTCATTTTCCTCCCACTAACGACTTCGTGCTCATTTTATTTACACTAATCACGTGTCACATGTCGCCGTTAACGAGGGTAGTACGGTATACCGCGACTCACAGGTGAACTCTAAACGGTACTATGCTGCCTTTGAAAAATACCTGTACATTTTTTTCCCCCACTTATATTACACTTTCCACTTACAAGCAGAAACAGTGTGGAAGACATTTTGGCTTCAAAACTAACGATAAAGGTGGAGCTATAAACACTGAAGCACCGCCCTAAAGTGCTTTAAAACATAGCTAGCTCGCAGCTAACGTCCGTCCATAGTGTTTTAGCTGCTTCAAAATAACTAAAAAGTGATGCTAGCAGTTAAAAGTGATGCTAGCAGTTAAAAGTGATGCTATCCGTTAAATGTAATGCTAGCTGATAATGTAATGCTTGCAGTTAAATATAATGCTAGCAGTTAAAAGTAATGCTAGCAGTTAAAAGTGATGCTAGCAGTTAAAAGTGATGCTAGCAGTTAAATGTAATGCTAGCAGTTAAAAGTGATGCTAGCAGTTAAATGTAAAGCTAGCTGATAATGTAATGCTAGCAGTTAAATATAATGGTAGCAGTTAAATGTAATGCTAGCAGTTAAAAGTAATGCTAGCAGTTAAATGTAATGCTAGCAGTTAAATGTAATGCTAGCAGTTAAAAGTGATGCTAGCAGTTAAAAGTGATGCTAGCAGTTAAATGTAATGCTAGCAGTTAAAAGTGATGCTAGCAGTTAA
>NC_084570.2:38599160-38651660 GCF_033978685.3 Nerophis lumbriciformis | reverse complement strand
TCATTCAATGTTGGTTTCCGGCCATGCCGCTTACGTGGAGTGATTTCTCCAGATTCTCTGAACTTTTGATGATATTATGGACCGTAGATGTTGAAATCCCTAAATTTCTTGCAATTGCACTTTGAGAGACGTTGTTCTTAAACTGTTTGACTATTTGCTCACGCAGTTGTGGACAAAGGGGTGTACCTCGCCCCATCCTTTCTTGTGAAAGACTGAGCATTTTTTGGGAAGCTGTTTTTATACCCAATCATGGCACCCACCTGTTCCCAATTAGCTTGCACACCTGTGGGATGTTCCAAATAAGTGTTTGATGAGCATTCCTCAACTTTATCAGTATTTATTGCTACCTTTCCCAACTTCTTTGTCACGTGTTGCTGGCATCAAATTCTAAAGTTAATGATTATTTGCAAAAAAAAAAAAGTTTATCAGTTTGAACATCAAATATGTTGTCTTTGTAGCATATTCAACTGAATATGGGTGGGAAATGATTTGCAAATCATTGCATTCCGTTTATATTTACATCTAACACAATTTCCCAGCTCATATGGAAACAGGGTTTGTACCTGTATAGCGCTTTTCTACCTTCAAGGTACTCAAAGCGCTTTGACACTATTTCCACATTCACCCATTCACACACACATTTGGAGCTGCCATGCAAGGCCCTAACCCCGACCCATCAGGAGCAAGGGCGAAGTGTCTTGCTCAAGGACACAACAGACGTGACGAACTTGGTGGAAGCTGGAGATCGAACCAGGAACCCCAAGGTTGCTGGCACGGCCACTCTCCCAACGGCGACACGCCGTCCCTACAATACAATTATAACAATAAAATTGCCCTCTCATTGACACGTACATGACAACCCCACCTCTCCTTTACATCATAACACATAGACGATGTATGCTTTTGTTCACATCAGTCATCGTTTGTAAAAACCAAGCATGATTTCAACAGACACCTCACAGCAAAATGCGCTCATGCATGAATATAATCGGCATGAAGTTGACATGTGGGTCAAACATAGTTCCCGCCTCAGTGAGCAGCTTTGATTGCTCCAAAGACACTTTTTAAGTTCAGCTGTGAATGAAGAGTCATCTGTTTGACTTCTCAGGTGTGTTGTGAGGTCCTTTATCGCCTTATATGAAAAGGCAAAAGAGGTTTTTCATCTGGGTACGCTACACTGCCCCCTGGTGGAGGCTTGTGTGATTCTAGTTGTCACAGCAGATGTAATATGGACAAAGTGCTTAAGTGGCGCCAGTGAGTGTTATTAGGATTTTGTGGGCCATTGGTATTGATCCATCCATCCATCCATCCATCTTCTTCCGCTTATCCGAGCAGCCTAAGCAAGGAAGCCCAGACTTCCCTCTCCTCAGCCACTTCGTCCAGCTCCTTCCAGGGGATCCCGAGGAATTCCCAGGCCAGCCGGGAGAGATAGTCTTCCCAACGTGTCCTGGGTCTTCCCCGTGGCCTCCTACCGGTCGTACGTGCCTGAAACACCTCCCTAGGGAGGCGTTCGAGTGGCATCCTGACCAGATGCCCAAACCACCTCATCTGGCTCCTCTCGATGTGGAGGAGCAGCGGCTTTACTTTGAGCTCCTCCGGGATGGCAGAGCTCCTCACCCTATCTCTAAGGGAGAGACCCGCCACCCGGCGGAGGAAACTCATTTCGGCCGCTTGTACCCGTGATCTTGTCCTTTCGGTCGTAACCCAAAGCTCATGACCATAGGTGAGGATGGGAACGTAGATCGACCGGTAAATTGAGAGCTTTGCCTTCCGGCTCAGCTCCTTCTTCACCACACCGGATCGATACAGCGTCCGCATTACTGAAGACGCCGCACCGATCCGCCTGTCAATCTCACGATCCACTCTTCCGTCACTCGTGAACAAGACTCCAAGGTACTTGAACTCCTCCACTTGGGGCAAGATCTCCTCCCCAACCCGGAGATGGCACTCCACCCTTTTCCGGGTGAGAACCAGGCATTGGTATTGAATGTTGTCAAAATTGAACAGTCTATATTTTTGAAGGACTAAACATTGTTGTTGTTGTTGCGGTTTTCAGTCAAGGATTTTGAGCGATTGACTGTGCAAGGTTTCCAATGACCTCAGTGTGGTTTTGCTACATGTGATACAATTATAAAAAGGAGACATAATCGTTGCATTAAAATAAGTTTGAGCTGCCTCCAGTGTTAACGAATTCCTGATACATTTGAACATTTTGATGTTGTACTTAAGACTCTGGCACATCTGTTTGATACGTTTTTTTAAAACCAAGTATTGGGTCTAAAATGACACCCAGGTAACGATATTCACTAACATTTTGTATTATTTCCTTATTAACAGTTATATTTTGAAAGGATTACATTTTATGATTGTTTACAAAATACATTGTTGTCGTTTTCTTAATGTTGAATGTACTTGTAAGATTAGAGCAGGGGTAGGGAACCTATGGCTCTCGAGCCAGATGTGGCTCTTTTGATGACTGCATCTGGCTCTCAGATCAATCTTAGCTGACATTGCTTAACACCATAAGTAATGAATAATTCCACTGGTAATCACAGTGTTTAAAATAACGTTCAAAATATAAAACATTTTCATGCATTTTAATCCATCCATCCTTCATCATTTTCTACCGCACCTGTCAGAATAATTGTATCACAAAACTTTGTGTTGCCATGAGTTCCCGGCAAGAAGACAAAAGCTGTCTTTAAACCTACCAAGAAGAAGGCTTGCAAAACTCCACTGTGTAGGATGGGAAGCAACATGGAGGTGTTCTGTTTATTTGATGTATTGTAATCAACAGAAAGATATTGTTTTGACCTGAGAGCTACAAAGCGAAGAGGAAGCAGGACCTGACTCCCCTCTAGGGACCTCTTCTTTGAACGTTTTACGACCTTTTCTGTCAACTGTTTACGACCTTGTCTTTGAACTGTTCTGTAACCAAAGGTGATGGCTGTTTACGACCCCGTCCCTTAGAAACAGCTGTTGCCATGTAATCAGGGAAAGTCCAAATAAAAGAGGAGGCGTACAATCTTTCGTCAGGGGCGTGGAACGACACTGTACAAGAGTACAGTGTCTACGCGTCTCTCTTCAATTGAGCCAAATTTAATTATGTCTCTGTTTAATTCCTTGCTTCTTGTCTTGTTTAATCGATGTCATCAGTGTTTGAATCTGACAGCACCTGTTCAAGAAGTCGCATTAATGGGAAGAAGTATTTTATTTACTATTGGTTAGCTTCAGAATAACAATGTTAATAAAAATAATAAGAGACTTGTTATACTCTAAAAATGTTGGTCTTACTTAGAAATGCACGCATTTAGTTGTATTCAGTGTAAAAAAAATATTATATGGCTCTTACGGAAATACATTTTAAAAATATTTGGCTTTCGTGGCTCTCTCAGCCAAAAAGGTCCCCGACCCCTGGATTAGAGTCATGTAGCCATCTTGCCACCTTCTCCATGGTTGCTGTAAGTTTTTTGTCAACCGTTTCAGTGTCCTTCCCCCAAGTGTAAAAAATCGTGTGGTCTGCATACATCTGGGTATTACCATCCTCACATAGAGACGGCAGGTGGTTTATATACATGGAGAAGAGAAGAGGGCCGATGTCAGAGCCTTGTGGCAGGCCAGTATCAGTCGCAGTGAAACTGGATGTTGTGTTATCGATACGGACACATTGGGTCCGACCAGATAGGTATGACATAATCCAGACCTGAGTATTTGTCGACAGTTTAAAAGTTGTTAATTTTGTAGGGTGACTGACAGAAAGGTCTAAGAATATTTCTCCTGTTTTGTGTTGTTGTTCCTTGTGGAAGGCAACATGCAGTTTTGGTCAAGTGATTTTCCCGAAACTCAAACTGTATGGGATGTAGAAGGTCTTGTTGCACAACCAGTCTTCCTCTCAGGGAATAAAACCACCCTGGTCAATCCCAAGTTTTTTTGGATGACATAAATGTTGAGTAAAAAGGACCCCAGAGACAGAATTATACAATACCAAGTGTTACTAAAGCTTTAGGAGAACAGCCCTTACAACACAACCATAGCATCACCAGGAGAGGTCTGAAAGTAAGACAAAAGGAGTTAACTCGTATAGTGAGAAGGCAGCCTCCACACACTTACAGAGAGGGATGCACCTGCTGATAAGAAGAGGGGCCGTGTCCTTCACAGAACAGAACTGGCTCAAACCTCCCTTTTGAGGAGTGATTAATCATGTTTGTACTCGAGGACCATATATGGAAATCAACAACAGATAATAAGGCAACGGAAGTAAACCGACCGCACGAACATCTCCAGAGTGGAAAAGTACCAGTAGCATCAAAGTATGTGATTTGCCCGAAACGCAAACTGCATGGGATGTAGAAGGTCTTCATCGTCCAGATGTTCTGTGAGTTTTTCAACGACCACTTTTTCAATTCTTTGGATATAACGGGGAGAAGGCTAATTGGTCTGTAGTTGTAGATGTCTTGTTTATTTCCTGCTATACGGATTGGGATGATAGTGGCAGTTTTCAACGTGGCAGGGAAAGTGTTTCCTGTTATTGATTGATATATTAGACAAGGTAATCTAATGAAACCGGATTAAGATCTATTGAGTTTGACAGACTAAATGGCAGTCTGAAAATGAACTGGCTAAGATCCTTTTTTTAAGAACCCAAATAAATACAATATTCTCAGATTTTGGAGGTGTGGGCTTATTACTTAATGTGAATTGTGTCATAAAAAACGACCCATAAAACTTGCTTCATTTCACCAGCAAGTATTGTTATGTTGCTTATTAATTTACAAACACAATACTCCCCTCTGGAGTTGTCGTAACAAATCCAACCTTGTACAGAAATGGTTTGAAAAAAGTATTTGATGGCTATTTAACTTTAGTAAATGTTTAGCACTGATGCACATGCTCAGTAGTCTCGCGTCACAGAGTTTGCGTCCCCTCTGACGACGTCTTGGCTTGTTTATGGCTATTCCACCAAGGTTAGCGCGTGATTTACGATTCTCTTGCAACTTCCTCAGGGCAGTTTTCTATGTGAGCAACCACAACTCTGAGAGAGTGAACTTCCTGTGTGCAGTAGCGGTTGTTGTAAACTGGTAGTACACAATGGATGGCGTTCACGACATCAATCAATCAATCAATCAATCAATCAATGTTTACTTATATAGCCCTAAATCACGAGTGTCTCAAAGGGCTGCACAAGCCACAACGACATCCTCGGCTCAGATCCCACATCAGGGCAAGGAAAAACTCAACCCAATGGGACAATGAGAAACCTTGGAGAAGACCGCAGATGTGGGACCCCCCCCCACCCACCCTCCTGGGCGACTGGTGCAATGGACGTCGAGTGGATCTAGCATAATATTGTAAGAGTCCAGTCCGTAGTGGATCTAACATAATAGTGAGAGTCCAGTCCATAGTGGATCTAACATAATAGTGAGAGTCTAGTCCATAGTGGGGCCAGCAGAAGACCATCCCGAGCGGAGACAGGTCAGCAGCGCATAGACGTCCCCAACCGATGCACAGATGAGCGGTCGACCCCGGGTCCCGACTTTGGACAGCCAGCGCTTCATCCGTGGCCACCGAACATGTGCCCCCCCCTCCACGAAGGAGAAGGGGGCAGAGCAGAATCCACTTCAATGTTGTGTGAGAGAAAAAGAAGGAGACACGTGTTGACATTGAACCTGTTGGTAGCACAAGATTGGCAATAAAAGTTAAAGAAGTGTGACTTCTTCTGGACAAAACAAGGCCGCCGGGAATCCCAGTTTGTTTCAAAGCCTTCAACTTCAAATTGTTGTGTATTTTTTTTCTTTGGGTGAATTTAATACTTGCTAACAATTGTAAGGTATTTAAACTACTGTTCTCTTTAACAGGAAATACCGGCACTCAAGCAAGAACACAACCTAAATCAAGCGACCTATGACTTAGACTTCGACTTCCTTTTATTGTCATTCAAATGTGAACTTTACAGTACGGAAAAGAACGAAATTCTGTTGCATTAGCTGGTTGTAGTGCAGGACAAAGAGCAATAAGGTGCAGATTACTGTACAGATAAATATATTGCACTTTTGCATATGCATCCACCTTTATGGATGTATGTTATATTGTCTTTATATTCCAGCCAGTTAATCCGTTTATAGGGGAAATTGAGGGAATTATTATGATGCGTTCAAGAGTCTTATGGCCTGAGGGAAGAAGCTGTTACAGAACCTGGAGGTTCTGCTACGAAGGCTGCGGAACCTCTTTCTAGAGTCCAGCAGTGAAAACAGTCCTTGGTGGGGGTGGGAGGAGTCTCTGGCAGATTTTCTGAGCCCTGGTCAGGCAGTGGCTTTTTGCGATTTCCTGGATAGGAGGAAGAGGAGTCCTGATGATGAAAGGCTGACTGAAAATTTTGTGCAAAAGCAGTGCATGTGTCACCAAAACTACTCTGCACTTGTCCAGGAGCAGAACCCACTGGAGGAACACAAGGAGAAGCTGCAGAGATTGGTCTCTTGCAGAAAAAGGTGGAACGGCACAACCGCACATTTTACGTGGCTGCTAACCATCTTCAGTACCTGCTGAACAAGGTGCAATCGAAATGGTACTGAAACAATTGGAGAGTAAACAGAAGAAAAACATGAGGATAATTGTGTAGGCCTTTCAAGGTAGGGATGTACACCAAGTACATGGAAAATGGCAGAGTGTTACAATCGCAGAGTTTTGATGACGAGAGTAGGTGTCAAATGGGCACAAAGTACGCTTCTCAGGTTTCACCATAATCTGAATATTGTCAGTGTAGAGTTATTGTAGTGTTTGTTTTACAATGATGGACTCCAAGAGAGTCTTATCGCTTGATTGAGTTAGGTTTCGATTTCGTCATCTGCTCTCCAGGCCATCTCATTGGTAGAACACAGTCACATGGCCGAGCTCTCCTGCAGGAGTGCAGCCACGCGGCCCAGACCACCGCACCAACCGACGTCTGTCCCTGCCTCACACCGCCACGGGGTGGCAGGTAAAAAAACTATAAACTGAATAAATAATGCGAATTATTAAGTACTTCAGTCCGCAAAAGTAACGTACCGTAAATAACTAAAAACACTAAAGTTAATACATTAAGGAGCCAAACACGGTTTCAATTACGTTTAGCTAACTTGCTATATCGTTGTAAAGTAGTGTTGTCCCAATACCAATATTTTGGTACCAGTACTTTTTTTCGGTACTTTTCTAAATAAAGGGTGCCCCAAAAAATTGCATTATTGGCTTTATTTAAACAAAAAATCTTAGGGTACATGAAACATATGTTTAATATTGCAATTGAGTCCTTAAATAAAATAGTGAACAAACCAGACAACTTGTCTTTTAGTAGTAAGTAAACAAACAAAGACTCCTAATTAGTCTGCTGACGTATGCATTTACATATTGTGTCATTTATCTACCTATTATTTTGTCTACATTATGAGGGACAAACTGTAAAAATTGATTATTAATCTACTTGTTCATGTACTGTTAATATCTGCTTATTTTCTGTTTTAACATGTTCTATCTACACTTCTGTTAACATGTAATAATCACTTATTCTTCTCTTCTTTGATACTTTACATTAGTTTTGGATGATACCACAAATTTGGGTATCAATCCGATACCAAGTAGTTACAGGATCATACATTGGTCATATTCAAAGTCCTTGTGTGTCCAGGGACGTATTTACTGACTTTATAAACATAATATAAATAAATAAAAAAACGAAATAAGATTTTGTGATGCTAAAAAATATCGATGTAATCATAGTAGTATCGACTAGATACACTCCTGTACTTGGCATCATTACAGTAGATGTTAGGTGTAGATCCACCAATAGCGTTTGTTTATATTGTAGCGTCCCGGAAGAGTTGGTGCTGAAGGGAATTCTGGGAATTTGTTCTGTTGTGTTTATGTTGTGTTGCGGTGCAAATATTCTCCCAAAATGTGTTTGTCATTGTTGTTTAGTATGGTTTCACCATATGGCACATGTTTATGACAGTGTTGTTTAGTGTGGTTTCACTATATGGCACATGTTTATGACAGTGTTGTTTAGTGTGGTTTCACTATATGGCACATGTTTATGACAATGTTGTTTAGTGTGGTTTCACTATATGGCACATGTTTATGACAATGTTGTTTAGTGTGGTTTCACTATATGGCACATGTTTATGACAATGTTGTTTAGTGTGGTTTCACCATATGGCACATGTTTATGACAGTGTTGTTTACTGTGGTTTCACTATATGGCACATGTTTATGACAGTGTTGTTTAGTGTGGTTTCACTATATGGCACATGGTTATGACAGTGTTGTTTAGTGTGGGTTCACTATATGGCACATGTTTATGACAGTGTTGTTTAGTGTGGTTTCACTAATTGGCACACATTTTATGACAGTGTTGTTTACTGTGGTTTCACTATATGGCACATATTTATGACAGTGTTGTTTACTGTGGTTTCACTATATGGCACATGTTTATGACAATGTTGGCGTTGTTTATACAGCCACCCTGAGTGTGACATGTATGGCTGTTGACTAAGTATGAATTTATTGATTTGTGTGTAGTGTGTCCAATGTTAAGATAATTGTATTGATGGGTAATAATCGAACATAGTGCAATCTTGTCTTGACTTTGCATCTAAGATGGACTGATGCAAAGTGGAAAAGTGTTCTCTGGTCTGACGTGTTCACATTTCAAATTGTTTTTGGAAACTGTGGATGTCGTGTCCTCCGGACCAAAGACGAAAAGAACCATCCAGATTGTTATAGGCGCAAAATTAAAAAGTCAGCATCTGTGATGGTATGGGGGTGTATTAGTGTCCAAGACATGGGTAACTTACACATCTGTGAAGGCATCATTAATGCTGAAAGGTACATACAGGTTTTGGAGCAACATATGTTGCCATCCAAGCAACGTTACCATGGACACCCTTGCTTATTTTAGCAAGACAATACCAAGTGTTACAACAGCGTGGCTTCATAGTAAAAGAGTGCGGGTACTAGACTGGCCTGCCTGTAGTCCAGACCTGTCTCCCATTGAAAATGTGTGAAGGCTAAAATAGCAGAAGGGAGACTGTTGAACAACTTAAGCTGTACATCAAGCAAGAATGGGAAATAATTCAAAAATGTGTCTCCTCAGTTCCCAAACCTTTACTGAGTGTTGTTAAAAGGAAAGGCCATGTAACACAGTGGTAAAAATGCCTTTTTTGCAATGTGTTGCTGCCATTAAATTCTAAGTTCATGATTATTTGCAAAAAAAAAAAAAAGTTTCCAGTGTGAACATGAAATATCTTGTCTTTGCAGTCTATATTGAATATAAGTTGAAAAGGATTTGCAAATCATTGTATTCTCTTCTTATTTACCTGTGGAGGGGGCGTGGCCCACGTGTCTCCTGCGGGCCAGGCGTGTGCAAGAGCCGTCTATGAAGCAGCTGACAGGTGAGTGGATCTCCCAGCTGGAACGGGTTATCTAATCACCTGTCTCCTTTATTAGCAGCACCCGAGACCATGAGGGGGAAGCGAGCGAGCGAGGAGAGACGCTGAGAAAGAGAACCCACAAAACCCGACAAAGAAAATAAAAAGATTCATTGACTCTGACCCTGAAGTCTGATCCTTCCCGTCCCCCAACGAACACTGACGCACGAGAAGCGTTACATTGGCGCCCAACTGGCAAGTGACGGAAGGGAAGATGTCGGAGCAAAACCCCCAGACCGCGCTGGGCCAGGTCCTGGCGGACGTGACAACAGCGAACCACCAGCAAATGGACGCGGTCCGCCAGCAAATGGCCCAACAAGGGCAGCGGATTCAAGAGATTCAAGATTCAAGATTGTTTATTGTCATATGCACAGTTAAACAGACAGTTTGCCGTACAATGAAAATCTTACTTCACTAGTCTTGCCAACCCTCCCGAATTTTCCGGGAGACTCCCGAAATTCAGTGCCTCTTCCGAAAACCTCCCGGGACAAATATTCTCCCGAAAATCTCCCGATTTTCAGCCGGAGCTGGAGGCCACGCCCCCTACAGCTCCATGCGGCCCTGAGTGAGGTCAGCCTTTTTTTATGACGGGAGGACAACAGGGTTACAAGAACTAAATCATCCAGACTAGAGATACATTGTATTATGTTTATCTTACCTAAAAATAAATATATTTATTAATTTAAAAAAAAAAACTAAATAAATTTTTACTATATTTTGCTAACAACATCAAAATTAATTGTATTTTTATTTGTTTATTTTCTGACTCCTTATTACATCCAGCCATAGAATTATACATTAAAATAAACATATTGGAAATAATTAATTTTAAATGATCATAATAATTCATTTAAAATGACCATATTTAATTATTAAAATAATTGCTTGTTTATCAACAACTTTAGCATTTTATTCATTACATTTTGAAGCTCTCAGAAGCCAAGTTATGTTATATTCCTTAAGATTTATTTATGCAAGTTTGAAGTATCAATTATCTAAACACAGTTTTGTTTGCATATTTTCAGGATATATATATATATACCGTATTTTCCGCACTATAAGGCGCACCGGATTATTAGCCGCACCTTCAATGAATTACATATTTCATAACTTTGTCCACCAATAAGCCGCCCCGGATTATAAGCCGCACCTACGCTGCGCTAAAGTGAATGTCAAAAAAACAGTCAGATAGTTCAGTCAAACTTTAATAATATATTGAAAACCAGCGTTCTAACAACTCTGTCCCAAAATGTACGCAAATGTGCAATCACAAACATAGTAAAATTCAAAATGGTGTAGAGCAATAGCAACATAATGTTGCTCGAACGTTAATGTCACAACACACAAAATAAACATAGCGCTCACCTTCTGAAGTTATTCTTCATTCGTAAATCCTTCGAATTCTTCGTCTTCGGTGTCCGAATTGAAAAGTTGCGCAAGCGTGGTATCCAAAATGGCCGGTTCTGTCTCGTCGAAGTCATCGGAGTCAGTGTCGCTGTTGTTCTGTGAATCCTGCCTTCCGGAAAGCTCGGACCACAGTTGTGACCGAAATATCTGCCCAGGCATTTACGATCCACTGGCAAATGTTGGCGTATGTCGTCCGGCGCTGTCTGCCCGTCTTAGTGAAGGTGTGTTCGCCTTCGGAGCTGTGTGAAAAAAGCCACCCGGCCTCTTCGCGTAAACTTCCCTTAACCACTCGCTCATCTTTTCTTCATCCATCCATCCCTTCGAGTTAGCTTTTATGATGACGCCGGCTGGAAAGGTCTCTTTTGGCAAGGTCTTCCTTTTGAATATCACCATGGGTGGAAGTTAGCATGGCAAGCTAGAACCACAGTGAAGGATGACTTCTCATTCCCTGTGGTGCGAATATTCACCGTACGTGCTCCCGTTCCACAGTGCGGTTCACAGGAATATCAGTTGCTGTGAAATACGGTAGTAATCCGTGTGCGGATGGAGAGATTGCGTCTTTTTATGAACCGGATCCTTGTCGCTTAGTAGGAGCCATTTTGTGGTCTTTACAGATGTAAACAGGAAATGAAACGTACGGTGATATCCGCGCGTTTTTTCTTCTTCTTCCGGGGGCGGGTAGTTGCTTACAGTAGAAGAAGAAGCGCTTCCTGTTCTATGGGGGCGGGTGCTTTCCTTGGCGGTTGCTTGCGTAGAAGAAGAAGCGCTTCCTGTTCTACCGGGAAAAAAGATGGCGGCTGTTTACCGAAGTTGCGAGATCGAAACTTTATGAAAATGAATCGTAATAAAGCGCACCGGGTTATAAGGCGCACTGTCAGCTTTTGAGAAAAATTGTGGTTTTTAGGTGCGCCTTATAGTGCGGAAAATACGGTATATATATATATATATATATATATGTATATGTATATATATATATATATATGTTTGAAATACTTGACTTGGTGAATTCTAGCTGTCAATATACTCTTCCCCTCTTAACCACGCCCCCGCCCTCAACCACGCCCCTGTCCCACCCCCGACCACGCCCCCCAACCCCCCACCTCCCGAAATCGGAGGTCTCAAGGTTGGCAAGTATGACCCTTCAACAAGTCACACGGTACTTAGCTTAAATAAAAATAAAAATAAAAATAAAAAATAAAAATAAAAATGTATATACAAGGCACAGTAAGTAACATAACATTATTGCACATTCTGATTGACAGTCAACAGTATAAATATGGAGGTGACCTTGGGTCACAGCAGCAGTTAAAGTGTCTTAAGTGATCAAAGGTGAAAAGTGTCTACAGTGATTGTTCACAGTTCGGGGGTGGTTATGGTAGCTGTCTTTTGTTCAAAAAGATACAAGTAAAACGGGAGGGGGGGGGGGGGGGGTAGCTAGCATTCACAAGTTAGTTTGTCAGTCTCGTAGTCTTGGATTTCAGGCTCCTGTATTGTCTGCCTGATGGTAGGAGGCGGAAGAGACTGTGATGGGGGTGTGTACTGTCCTTTATGATGTTGTGTGCTCTTCTGGTGGCCCTGGTAGAGTACATGTCCTGTAGTGAGGGGAAGGCTGCTCCTGATATTTACTGAGCAGTTTTAATCACTCGCTGGAGTGCCTTCCTGTCCTTAGCAGTGCAGTTTCCATACCAGACCGTGATCGAGCTGGTAAGGACTCTCTCAACCGTACTTCTATAGAAGTTGCTGAGAATTTTGGATGGTATGCCAAATTTTCTCAGCATTCTTAGGAAGTACAGTCGCTGCTGGGCTTTCTTTATTGTTTGTTGGGTGTTGTGATCCCAGGTGAGGTCCTCGCTGATGTGGGTCCCGAGGAATTTAAAGGTTTTCACCCTGTCCACCTTTGTCCCCCCATGTACAGAGGTGTGTACTGTGCACTCCTTCTCCGTGGGTCAATAATCATCTCCTTGGTCTTGTCTGTGTTCAAGGAGAGATTATTACAGACATGCAAGCAAAACTCCACATGGTGGGGCACTTGTCACGCGAGAATTTGCTCCGTGCCCAGGAACGTCAGCAACGCGTGTATAACAGGGGGACTCAGCGAAGAAAATTTTGACAGGGAGAAAAAGTGCTTGTGTTACTCCCAACATCCAGCTCGAAATTACTCGCCAGGTGGCAAGGACCCTTTGAGGTCACACGGCAAGTGGGTGATGTGGATTACGAGATCCGACGCTCGGACCGGGGCGGAGACACTCAAATTTACCATATCAACCTACTGAAAGCATGGAAGGAGGCCTGTTTCTATGGTAACGGTGGTTGAGGAGGAGGAGGAGTTCGGGCCAGAGGTCCCGCGCTCTGTTCTGCTCTCCCCCCTCCTCTGTGACAATCTGCTCACGTTAGCGCAGAGAGCGGATGTTCCTAAACGCTTTTCTGATGTGTTCTCCCCTCGGCCCGGCCGCACGAACCTCATCCACCATCATATTGAGACCAGCCCAGGGGTTACGGTGCGGTCTCGGCCCTACAGGCTCCCCGAACACAAACGCAAAGTGGTTCGGGAGGAATTAAAATCTATGCTGAAGTTGGGGGTAATATAATAATCCCACAGTGCGTGGTGCAGCCCCATCGTTCTGGTAGGGACGAAGGATGGGTCTGTGCGGTTCTGTGGGGATTACCGCAAGGTGAACGAAATATCACGTTCTGACGCGTAACCTAATGCCTCGGGTCGACGAGCTCCTGGATCGGCTGGGCACTGCTCGTTTTTTCACGATACAGGATTTAACCAAGGGCTACTGGCAGATTCCCTTGTCGCCAGAGTCCCGGGAAAAAACAGCCTTTTCCACTCGTGAAGGTTTGTACCAATTTGTGACACTTCTGTTTGGCTTGTTCGGTGTGCCCGCCACGTTCCAGCGCCTCATGGACCGGGTGCTGCGCCCTCACGCGGCTGCCTACCTGGATGACGTCATCATCCAGAGTAGCAACTGGGAAGAGCACATGCGGCAGGTGGGGGCAGTGCTCGAGTCCCTGAGGCCGGCGGTGCTCACCGCCAACCCGGCAAAGTGCGCAGTTGGCCGGAGGGATGTACAGTATTTGGGGTACCACTTGGGAGGAGGGTAGGTGCGACCGCAGGTAGACAAAACGGCGGCGATCGCAGCCTGTCCACCCCCCAAGACGAAAAAAGAGGTGAAGCAGTTTTTGGGTCTGGCGGGCTACTACCGCCGGTTCATTCCCCGGTTTGCAGACCTGACCAGCCCACTGATTGACCTAACCCGAAAGGGTGCTCCAGATCTGGTCCAGGGTGTTCGAAAAGGTAAAAACAGCACTCTGCGAGGAGCCGGTACTGCACATGCCTAACTTTGCCATCCCCTTCTGTCTGCAGGCGGACGCGTCGGGCAGGAGACTGGGGGCGGTGCTGTCCCAGCGGGTGGAGGGCGTCGACCGCCCCGTACTATGCATCAGCCGGAAGCTCTCGGACCGGGAGGCGAGGTACAGCACGGTGGAGAGGGAGTGCCTCGCCATCCGGTGGGCGGTCGTCAAAACATTCCTCTTAATCAGGACAAAAAACAAAGTTGTTTTTTGAACTGGAAAAATTCCTGATTTACCTGAAATTCCAGGAATTCCGTAATACCATTTGTCAATTCAATATGTTACTACTTCAACATTTCTCCACCGATTTGAAAAATTTCAACACCAACCTTTTCAACTCATTCAGACCATTCAAGTTTTTTTTTTAAATACAATTTTCAAAAAAATTCCCGCTTTTCCCAAAATTCCCAATTTTTTCTGAAATTCCCATTGAAATGAATGGGACATTCTTCATACTTCCACATTTTTCAACTGATTCAAACTGTTCCAACTTCAAAATATTCAGCCTGTTCAGGAATTGTGTGCGCTATTTCAACAATACTAAAAAAAACAACTTCCCGGATTTCCCAAAATTATTATTATTATTTTTTTTTTCTCGCATTTTCTCCATTCAGAATGAATTGGCCTTTTTTCAAACTTCCACAATTCCCACATTCTTCAACCCATTCAAACCATTCCAACATCAACACATTCCACCATACTGGAAATTCAAACTACCCTTTTTCCAAGTTAAAAAAATTCCAGATTTTCCCGAAATTCCCTAATACCATTTAATGCTTCAACATTTCTTGCCCTATTTAAACAATTCCAACACCAACCAATTCAGCTCATTCAGGACATTCATGCTCCTAATCATTTTCAAAAAAATCTCGATTTTCCCTAAAATTCCCAAATTTCCAGGAAGTTCCCATTGAAATGAATGGCACATTTTTCCAAGTTGCACAATTCCAACATTTTTCAAGCTATTCAAACAATTCCACCTTCAACACATTCCACCATTCTGGAAATTTCAACTACCCTTTTTCCAAGCAAAAAAAACCAATTCCAGATTTCCCCGAAATTCCCTAATACCATTTACTATCTCAACATTTCTTGCCCTATTTAAACAATTCCAACACCAACCAATTCAGCTCATTCAGGACATTCATGCTCCTAATCATTTTCAAAAAAATCTCGATTTTCCCTACAATTCCCAAATTTCCAGGAAGTTCCCATTGAAATGAATGGCACATTTTTCCAAGTTGCACAATTCCAACATTTTTCAAGCTATTCAAACAATTCCACCTTCAACACATTCCACCATTCTGGAAATTTCAACTACCCTTTTTCCAAGCAAAAAAAACCAATTCCAGATTTCCCCGAAATTCCCTAATACCATTTACTATCTCAACATTTCTTGCCCTATTTAAACAATTCCAACACCAACCAATTCAGCTCATTCAGGACATTCATGCTCCTAATCATTTTCAAAAAAATCTCGATTTTCCCTAAAATTCCCAAATTTCCAGGAAGTTCCCATTGAAATGAATGGCACATTTTTCCAAGTTGCACAATTCCAACATTTTTCAAGCTATTCAAACAATTCCACCTTCAACACATTCCACCATTCTGGAAATTTCAACTACCCTTTTTCCAAGCAAAAAAAACCAATTCCAGATTTCCCCGAAATTCCCTAATACCATTTACTATCTCAACATTTCTTGCCCTATTTAAACAATTCCAACACCAACCAATTCAGCTCATTCAGGACATTCATGCTCCTAACCATTTTCAAAAAAATCCCGCTTTTCCCCAAAATTCCCAAATTTCCAGGAAGTTCCCATTGAAATGAATGGCACATTTTTCCAAGTTGCACAATTCCCACATTTTTCAAGCTATTCAAACCATTCCAACATCAACACATTCCACTCATCCGACTAACAATTTCCCAAGTTCCAAACCAAATTCCGGTTTTCCTGGAAATTCAAACTCTTCAACATTTAAACCATTCCAACATTGCAACTGTTCTTACATTCATACTATATTCTGTCAGCATTTCACTATTGGAGCATTCACACGCTATTCTAGTTCTTAATACACTCAACAAACAAGACAGAACGAGCGGAATCAACTCTGGAAAAGTTTTTCTTTTCCTTTCGGCGTCATGCTAGTCCACGTTGCTGTGGCGCGTGAAGACAGACAAGAGCCAAAACAATAATGATTGACATTTTATTGGCGGGAAGGAAGAGAGGAACATGGAGTTAGTCAAGTTCAGGTCATGCCTGGGAACATTTGGCAGGTTTGTGGCGCTTCAGTAGTCGACATAAATAAGGAACACACCCTTGTCCTGATTGATCATTATTCTGACTTATTATGCATGGCGGCTTCTTAAGGCAATTCTTTCCTGTTCGCCGGCACATGCAGAGGAAAAAAGACTTCCATGATAATTATGATGATTAATATGATGAGTGTGTGCTAGAACAGACCAGTGTATATTCATTTCAAACAACATCAACCTCCACACATGACACCAACATTCACAATGTACAAAAAAACAACAAGGTGATAACATATCAACAGAATATATTGCCAAAGATTTCATATCAAAAGAAGTCATCAATCACAGCTTATTATTATTATTATTATTATTATCAGCAACTGCATGGCCGAATGCTTCCAGAGTCATGCGCTACTTATTTACTATCTTTTGTTAGTATTTTCTTCTTGTTATGGCTTGAAAAAAGGCTCACAGTCTCTCTTAGCAGCCAGGAATGTGGAATATAGCTTTATGCATATTTCCAGAGGGGAAAACAACTGCAAATTAGGCCTTTTTTTGTGTGTGTGTTTCTTCACATTGATGAGTCACTGTTGCCAGGCAGGATAGAGTCATTCTCTCCTTTGCGAGGGCGCCCGACTGTTTACACCCACAAAAATAATCATAGTAAAGTCACTAACTGGAAATAAAATCAGACAAAAACATGTTTTTTGAAGGGTGTCGTGTGGTTAAAAGAAAATAAATGCAGAATCGCATGCATTATTATTATGATTATTGTTTTTATAATTAGTAGTGATCATGAGTTCTGTAAAGGTGTCATTTATAAACTTTTTAATTATTTAAAATGTTTGATTAATGTTTAGGATTCATGTCAGAGAAGAAAATACAGAACAATAATAATAATAAAGTGACTCGCTGGAAATAAAATCAGACAAAAACATGTTTTTTGAAGGGTTTCGCGTGGTTTTAAAATACAATTAAAAAGCAGAATTGCATCATTATTATTAAATACTTTTTATTATTAGTGGTCATTTATTAACTTTATAATTATTTAAAATATTTTCTTAATGTTTTGGATTCGTGTCACAGAGGGAAATACAGAACAATAATAATAATAATAATAAAGTGACTAACTGGAAACAAAATCAGACAAAACATGTTTTTGAAGGGTTTCGCCTGGTTCTAAAATACAATTAAAAAAGCAGAATTGCATCATTATTATAAAATAATATTTATTATTAATGGTCATTTATAAACAATATAATTATTTAAATTATTTGCTTAATGTTTTGGATTCGTGTCAGAGAGGGAAATACAGAACAATAATAATAAAAATAATAATAATAATAAAGTGACTAACTGGAAATAAAATCAGACAAAAACATGTTTTTTGTAGGGTTTTGCGTGGTTTTAAAATAAAATAAAAAAGCAGAATTACATGCATTATTATTATTTTTATTATTAGTGGTCATTAATAAACTTTATAAGTATTTAAAATATTTAATTAATGTTTTGGATTATGTCAGAGAGGGAAATACAGAATAATAATAATAATAATAATAATAATAATAAAGTGACTAAATGTAAAAAAAAAATCAGACAAAACATGTTTTATGAAGGGTTTCGCGTGGTTTTAAAATACAATTAAAAAAGCAGAATTGCATCATTAATATTAAATAATTTTATTATTAGTGGTCATTTATAAACTTTATAATTATTTAAAATATTTTCTTAATGTTTTGGATTCGTGTCAGAGAGGGAAATACAGAACAATAATAATAATTAAAAAAAAAAAAATAATAAAGTGACTAACTGGAAATAAAATCAGACAAAAACATGTTTTTTCAAGGGTTTTGCGTGGTTTTGCAATAAAATTAAAAAAGCAGAATTGCATGCATTATTATTATTTTTATTATTAGTGGTCATTTATAAACTTTATAATTATTTAGAATATTCGATGAATATTTAGGATTTATGTCAAAGAGGAAAATACAGCTTTAATATATTTTTTACATATTTTTTCTGGCTCTATGAGATGAAAAACAACAGAAGTGATTATTACTTTTAATGTTATTTTCACATGAGCGAATGGTGGAATGTAGTGTTTTATTTTGAAAATAAATGCTGTGTTGCACTTATTATTGGATGTTTGAAAAATGATATGGCACCGTGATTGAAGTAATTAAAAAAAAAAAGAATTCAAGTCGTTATTTTGGGATTGAAAAAGAACAAAAGGATTTGAAAAGGGGAAGAGCGTGACAACGGAGCTGCGGATCAAAAGAAAAACAAATATATAAAAAGCCATGAAAAGTATACAAAAATAGAAAATAATTACAGCAGGTGCTATGGAGGGCGTGAAGAAGGGTTTTCCTGTATTTATTCCTTATTTGTCATCCTCATTTGGCTGCGGGACATTGCAATATTTGGGGGCTGTTCAGGGCGTCCTCCACCAGGTGAAGCTCCACGCCGTCCACCACCACGTCCTTGATGCAGCCCACCAGGCCCGTGCTGTAGGCCTTGGGCAGCCGGCGAGCCACCGCCGCTTCCTCCAGGCCGCCTGCAAGTCAGCCACATGGTTTCAATCAGAAGGCGTCCGGAGTAAGAACAGGACAGACCAAAGTACGAGTCCGGCAAAGGAGAACTTCCCGTGAGAAGCTCCTGCTTTTTAGCCAGAAGCCTGAAGAAGATGTTTCTCAACATGACTATGACCCAAAACTTATGAGCTCAGCCAGGTTGGTTCATCCTGATCACGACCGTTGTGCCCTTGGGCAAGGCAGGACCTGGCCAAGATGCTGACCTATGACCCGCAGCCCCAAATTTCTTCGCATTTGTGACAAAGCGTCTTGGAACATGATCTTTTTTTTTTTTTTTAATCCATGGAGAGAGCGCAAACTTTTGAGTTGCCAAGTGACAGCCTCAAAGTGTAGACTGTTTCCCCTTGTTAGAAAATACAAAACATCTTGCAAGATATTCTTTCAAAATCCACAGCGGGAGCTGCAACATTTGAGTTGCTGAGCGACAGCCTCAAAGTGTAGAGTGTTTGCAGTCAGAAAATATAAAAGATTTTAGAACATGTTCTTTTAAAAAAAAGGATGCTAGGAACTGGTACTTTTGAGTTGCCGAGCGACAGCCTCAAAGTGTAGAGTGTTTGCCCTCGTTAGAAAATACAAAAAAATATTGGAAGTTGTTCTTTAAAAAAAAAATCGATGGCAGGAGCAGGTACTTTTGAGTTGCCAAGCGACAGACTGAAAAGTGAGTCTTTGTGAGGATTTGGAGAGCATCTGCACTTGGGACAAAATTACAAAAAAAATTTGGGGGGAGAATATTATTTTAAAATATCAATGGTAGGAAAGACAAACCTTTAAATTGGCGAGGGACAGCCTCAAAGTGTTGAGCATATAGATAGTGTCTGCACTTGTGACAAAATGAAAGATCTTGGAGAATATTTAAATGCATGTATATACGTACATATATGTATATATATGTATTGTGGGAGCTGAACCCTTTGAATTGCCGACCATTAGCCTCAAAGTGTTGAGTGTTTGCCCTCGTTAGAACATACAAAACATCTTGCAAGATATTCTTTCAAAAGCCACGGCGAGAGCTGCGACATTTGAGTTGCTGAACGACAGCCTCAAAGTGTAAAGTGTTTGCTGTCAAAAAAATACCAAAATATTTTAGAACATGTTCTTTAAAAAAAAATCGATGGTAGGAGCTGGTACTTTTGAGTTGCCGAGCAACAGCCTCAAAGTGTAGAGTGTTTGCCCTCGTTAAAAAATACAAAAGATATTGGAAGTTGTTCTTTTAAAAAAAGAAATCGATGGCAGGAGCAGGTGCTTTTGAGTTGCCAAGCGACAGACTCAAAAGTGAGTCTTTGTGAGGATTTAGAGAGCATCTGCACTTAACACAAAATTTAAAAACATTTTGGGGGGGAGAATATTCTCTTAAAATATCAATGGTAGGAAAGACAAACCTTTAAATTGGCGAGGGACAGCCTCGAAGTGTTGAGGATATAGAGAGTGTCTGCACTTGTGACGAAATGAAAGATCTTGGAGAATATTGAAATGTACGTATATATATGTGTTGTGGGAGCTGAACCCTTTGAATTGCCAAGCAATCGCCTCAAAGTGTTGAGTGTTTCCCCTCGTTAGAACAAACAAAAAATCTTGGAAGATGTTCTTTCAAAATCTTTTTGAGTTGCCAAGCGACAACCTCAAACTGTAGAGTGTTTTCAGTCAGAAAATACCAAAGGTTTTTGGAATATTATCTTGAAAATAAAAATAGAAATCAATGGCAGGAGCTGGTACTTTTGAGTTGCCAAGCGACCGCCTCAAAGTGTTGAGGATTTAGAGAGTATCTGCATTTGCGACGAAATAGAAAAGATCTTGGAGAATATTTAAAAAGCGTATGGTGGGAGCCGAACCCTTTGAATTGCCGAGCGACAGCCTCAAAGTGTTGAGGGTTTGCAGTCGTTGGAAAATACAAAAGATCTTGGAAGGTGTTCTTTTAGAAAAAATCGATGGCAGGAGCAGGTACTTTTGAGTTTTTGAGTACATATATATATATATAAGCGTGTGTACTCACCTAACCACAAAGCTCCATCAGTGTCCAGCTGCGTGGCGGCGAGAGGGGATGATCCCGTCACGGCGGCCTCGTTTCCCACCTGTAGCGATCCGTCCCGTAGTGCTCTGTGGAGGACATGTTTGTTGTTTACACATCAGTCGCAAGCAAACACACCCACAACACCCGGGGCCTCATGTATTAAGAGTTGCTTGGGCCTCCCTCTAAAAATGGACGTAGGTTCAAATCCCCAAAAGTAGGTGGGCAAGAAGATGAAGAGAAACTCCTAGCACGTTTCGCAATCAAGGTGGAATTGACCGCAGGCCAAGCCCCCTTATAAATATGCAAATCATATCGAAAGTAGTTTTGTGCCCAATCACCCCTCAGTAGGATGGGTTTCTTCCTCAATGGTTCCAGCGAACTGTCTTTGTCATGTGGTCTCCGGGAACCGAACGCAGGCTGGATGGAAAATAAAATAAAGATAAAGTAGTGCTCACGACAACGATACGTCAAAGTTTAGAAGAAGTGGATTACCCCCGACAACAAACACTGTAGCCTGCTGACAGCCAGATTACACTTTGTCAAATCTTTGAAACATCAAAAAGGATACAATAGACTCTTTGATTACTCAATTGATTATGACAACACGGGAGAGCTGTGTCCTCCTGAATATGAATCCTTAACTACATTAGCCAAAAACGTGGATTTTTTGTCCTTGCAACACATTTTTCTTTTTATACAATAGTTTTTTTCAACACTGAATGTTTACAAAATTAATTTAAAAACCCTGTATTTTAAACAAACTGTTTTTTTTAAAAACAAACATTTTACTCGCAATTTCAGCATCATTTGAAAGAAAACAATCAGTGACGTAAATTTAGTGTCAAAAACAGCATTCGTAAAAACGACACAATTGAATATTAATTTGTGTTGTTATTATGACATATTATTCGACACTGAATTTTTTATTTTGTTTGACATCGAATGATGCTGATGTAATGTCGTCGGAAAAAAAGTGAGCAAAATGTGTGTTTAAAAATTCATTTTGTCAAAATACATTGTTTTAAAATTCAGTGTATAAAAGTTCAGTGCATAAATATTTGTTGTTTCACTTTTATTACATTAGAACTAAAGAAATTGTGATGAAAACATGTATTTCTACTTGCACTATGCCGTTACAAAACAGTAGTATTTCTGTAAAAATCAATTGAGAGTGTTGGCCTCTTCAATCCAGTTAACAGTGCACCATTGTCTCCACTGAGTTGCGTCATGTGCTCTCTCCCCCCTCCAGACTGAGCCTAATCCCTACCTCCCACCTTGTATTCAGCGTACCAAGAGGAGCCCACCACTCTTCCTTAGATACGTTGTGCTACGAAGGTGACTTCTGCCTTTTGAGACGCTTGAGCTTTCAAATCAATCTAAGAAAGATGATTTTGTTTGACCACTTGGTTAGAAAATTTCCAATACAAAATGGATCTGGTCTCAGAGGCAACCAATGAGGTGCTTTCGTCTTAAAATACATCATCAACTTATTAATAATAATGATTATTTATGAAATGTCCATTTCAAATGTTGCCATCTATTGCTTTTAAGTTGGGATCGATGCACTTCATGGAATCTTCTAGGCTAAAGTGCTGAGTCTGAAAGTAAGACTGAGGCATGAAGATGGCATCACCTGCTGGCTTTGATGCGCGTCCAGCGGTTGTTGTCCACGCGCACCGAGGAGCGCAGCACCACCGGCTTGGAGCCCAGGTCATAGGTCATCTGCACGCGGCCGTCCACGATGGCCAGCGCCAGGTAGTCGGAGCGCTCCACCGCCTTGCCGCTCCACAGCAGCAGGCCGTGTGTCGCCTCCGTACGCACGCTCAGCTCCAACTTGTTGACCAGCAGAGCTTTCTCACTGCGGGAAGAAGAAACAGAGCTGTAACGACAGTAATACATGTATTAACTACACTACCGTAATACATGGATTAACTACACTAATACGTGGATTAACTACACTAATACATGTATTAACTAAACTAATACATGTATTAACTACACCTAATACATGGATTAACTACACTAATACATGTATTAACTACAGTAATACATGGATTAACTACACTAATACATGGATTAACTCCAGTAATACATACATTAACTACACTAATACATGGATTAACTACCATAATATATGTATTATTTACAGTAATACATGTATTAACTACAGTAATACATGTATTATAGTAATACATGTATTAACTACACTAATACATGGATTAACTACAGTAATACATGTATTAACTACAGTAATACATGGATTAACTACACTAACACATGTATTAACTACACTAATACATGTATTAACTACACTAATACATGGATTAACTACACTAATACATGGATTAACTACACTAATACATGGATTAACTACACTAACACATGTATTAACTACACTAATACATGTATTAACTACACTAATACATGTATTAACTACAGTAACACATGTATTAACTACACTAATACATGTATTAACTACACTAATACATGGATTAACTATGCTAATACATGTACTAACTACAGTAATACATGTATTAACGACACTAATTCATGTATTAACTACACTAATACATGTATTAACTACAGTAATACATGTATTAACTACAGTAATACATGTATTAACTACACTAATACATGGATTAACTCCAGTAATACATACATTAACTACACTAATACATGGATTAACTACCATAATACATGTATTATTTACAGTAATACATGTATTAACTACAGTAATACATGTATTAACTACAGTAATACATGTATTATAGTAATACATGTATTAACTACACTAATACATGGATTAACTACAGTAACACATGTATTAACTACACTAATACATGTATTAACTACAGTAATACATGGATTAACTATACTAACACATGTATTAACTACACTAATACATGTATTAACTACACTAATACATGGATTAACTACACTAATACATGGATTAACTACACTAACACATGTATTAACTACACTAATACATGTATTAACTACAGTAACACATGTATTAACTACACTAATACATGTATTAACTACACTAATACATGGATTAACTATGCTAATACATGTACTAACTACAGTAATACATGTATTAACGACACTAATTCATGTATTAACTACACTAATACATGTATTAACTACAGTAATAAAGTTAAAGTTAAAGTTAAAGTACCAATGATTGTCACACACACACTAGGTGTGGCGAGATTATTCTCTGCATTTGACCCATCACCCTTGATCACCCCCTGGGAGGTGAGGGGAGCAGTGGGCAGCAGCGGTGGCTGCGCCCGGGAATCATTTTGGTGATGGATTAACTACAGTAATACATGTATCAACTACAGTAATACATGTATTAACAACAGTAATACATGTATTAATTAAAGTATTACATGAAATCTCATCCACCCCCGGGGCCTTGCCACCGAGGAGCTTTTTAACTACCTCAGTAACCTCAGCCCCAGAAATAGAAGGGTCCACCACAGATTCCCCAGGAACTGCTTCCTCATAGGAAGACGTGTTGGTGGGATTAAGGAGGTCTTCGAAGTATTCCCTCCACCGATCCACAACATCCGCAGTCGAGGTCAGCAGAACACCATCCTCACCGTACACGGTGTTGACAGTGCACTGCTTCCCCTTCCTGTGGCGGCGGATGATGGTCCAGAATCGCTTCGAAGCCGTCCGGAAGTCGTTTTCCATGGCTTCCCCGAAATCCTCCCATGTCCGAATTTTTGCCTCCGCGACCGCTGAAGCCGCACACCGCTTGTCCTGTCGGTACCTGTCCGCTGCCTACGGAGTCTTATGAGCCAAAAGAGCCCGATAGGACTCTTTCTTCAGCTTGACGGCATCCCTCAGCGCTGGTGTCCACCAACGGGTTCTAGGACTACCACCACGGCAGACACCAACCACCTTGCGGCCACAACTCCAATCGCCCGCCTCGACAATAGAGGTGCGGAACATGGTCCACTCGGACTCAATGTCCAGCACCTCCCTCGTGACATGTTCAAAGTTCTTCCGGAGGTGGGAATTGAAACTCTCTCTGACAGGAGACTCTGCTAGACGTTCCTAGCAGACCCTCACAATGCGTTGGGCCTGCCAGGTCTGTCCGGCATCCTCCCCCACCATCGCAGCCAACTCACCACCAGGTGGTGATCGGTAGAATGCTCCGCCCCTCTCTTCACCCGAGTGTCCAAAACATGAGGCCGCAAATCTGATGACACAACTACAAAGTCGATCATGTAACTGCGGCCTAGGGTGTCCTGGTGCCAAGTGCACATATGGACACCCTTATATTTGAACATGGTGTTTGTTATGGACAATCAGTGACGAGCACAAAAGTCCAATAACAAAACACCACTCGGGTTCAGATCCGGTCGGCCATTCATCCCAATCACGCCTCTCCAGGTTTCACTGTCGTTGACAACATGAGCGTTGAAGTCCCCAGTAGGACAAGGGAATCACCCAGGGGAACACTTTCCAATACTCCCTCGAGTGTATCCAAAAAGGGTAATCTGAACTGCTGTTAGGTGCGTAACCACAAACAACAGTCAGGACCCGTCCCCCCACCCAAAGCCGGAGGGAAGCTACCCTCTCGTCCACTGGGTTGAACTCCAACGTGCAGGCTCTGAGCCCGGGGGCAACAAGAATTGCCACCCCAGTCCGTCGCCTCTCACTGTGTGCAACGCCAGTGTGGAAAAGAGTCCAGCCCCTCTCAAGAGAACTGGTTCCAGAGCCCTTCCTGTGCACCGAAGTGAGTCCGACTATATCCAGCCGGAACTTCTCCACCTCGCGCACTAGCTCAGGCTCCTTCCCTCCCAGCGAGGTGACGTTACACATCCCAAGAGCTAGCTTATGTAACCGAGGATCGGACTGCCAAGCGTCCTGCCTTCGGCTTCCGCCCAGCTTACATTGCACCCGACCTCTATGGCCCCTCCCATGAGTGGTGAGCCCATTGGAGGGGGGACCCACATTGCCTCTTCGGGCTGTGCCCGGCCGGGCCCCATGGGGACAGGCCCGGCCACCAGGCGCTCGCCATCGTGCCCCAACTGCGGGCCTGGCTCCAGAGGGGGGCTCCGGTGACCCGCGTCCGGGCGAGGGAAAACTGAGTCTATATATATGTGTGTATATTATACATAGTGTACATGGTGCATATAGTGTACACAGTGTATATAGTGTACACAGTGTATATAGTGTACCTACCATTGGACGTGTTAGTCAAATGCTACGTTCATGCTAGCAATAGCAACACATTCCTCCAAGGACAGTTCAACACCAAGACAAGGCGAGGACACACAACACTACAAACACGTTTGACACAACACAACAACACACCAGACTACAAACAGAGAGGCTCATGGGACGTTTTGTGGATGCAGGAAGTAGTGTTGTGAAGAAGCAATGAAACAGTCGTGATAGTAGTAAATACAGGAAGTACTAGTGATAGTAGTAGATGCAGGAAGTTGTAGTGATAGTAGTAGATGTAGGAAGTAGTAGTGGTAGTAGTAGATGTAGGAAGTAGTAGTGATAGTAGTAGATGCAGGAAGTAGTAGTGATAGTAGTAGATGCAGGAAGTAGTAGTGGTAGTAGTAGATGTAGGAAGTAGTAGTGATAGTAGTAGATGCAGGAAGTAGTAGTGATAGTAGTAGATGCAGGAAGTAGTAGTGATAGTAGTAGATGCAGGAAGTAGTAGTGATAGTAGTAGATACAGGAAGTAGTAGTGATAGTAGTAGATGCAGGAAGTAGTAGTGATAGTAGTAGATGCAGGAAGTAGTAGTGATAGTAGTAGATACAGGAAGTAGTAGTGATAGTAGTAGATGCAGGAAGTAGTAGTAATAGTAGTAGATGCAGGAAGTTGTAGTGATAGTAGTAGATGTAGGAAGTAGTAGTGATAGTAGTAGATGCAGGAAGTAGTAGTGATACTAGTAGATGCAGGAAGTAGTAGTGATAGTAGTAGATGCAGGAAGTAGTAGTAATAGTAGTAGATGCAGGAAGTTGTAGTGATAGTAGTAGATGTAGGAAGTAGTAGTGATAGTAGTAGATGCAGGAAGTAGTAGTGATACTAGTAGATGCAGGAAGTAGTAGTGATAGTAGTAGATGCAGGAAGTAGTAGTGATAGTAGTAGGTACAGGAAGTAGTAGTGATAGTAGTAGATACAGGAAGTAGTAGTGATAGTAGTAGATTCAGGAAGTAGTAGTGATAGTAGTAGATGCAGGAAGTAGTAGTGATAGTAGTAGATACAGGAAGTAGTAGTGATAGTAGTAGATTCAGGAAGTAGTAGTGATACTAGTAGATGCAGGAAGTAGTAGTGATAGTAGTAGATGCAGGAAGTAGTAGTGATAGTAGTAGGTACAGGAAGTAGTAGTGATAGTAGTAGATACAGGAAGTAGTAGTGATAGTAGTAGATTCAGGAAGTAGTAGTGATAGTAGTAGATGCAGGAAGTAGTAGTGATAGTAGTAGGTACAGGAAGTAGTAGTGATAGTAGTAGATACAGGAAGTAGTAGTGATAGTAGTAGATTCAGGAAGTAGTAGTGATAGTAGTAGATACAGGAAGTAGTAGTGATAGTAGTAGATACAGGAAGTAGTAGTGATAGTAGTAGATTCAGGAAGTAGTAGTGATAGTAGTAGATGCAGGAAGTAGTAGTGATAGTAGTAGATACAGGAAGTAGTAGTGATAGTAGTAGATTCAGGAAGTAGTAGTGATACTAGTAGATGCAGGAAGTAGTAGTGATAGTAGTAGATGCAGGAAGTAGTAGTGATAGTAGTAGGTACAGGAAGTAGTAGTGATAGTAGTAGATACAGGAAGTAGTAGTGATAGTAGTAGATTCAGGAAGTAGTAGTGATAGTAGTAGATGCAGGAAGTAGTAGTGATAGTAGTAGGTACAGGAAGTAGTAGTGATAGTAGTAGATACAGGAAGTAGTAGTGATAGTAGTAGATGCAGGAAGTAGTAGTGATAGTAGTAGATGCAGGAAGTAGTAGTGATAGTAGTAGGTACAGGAAGTAGTAGTGGTAGTAGTAGATACAGGAAGTAGTAGTGATAGTAGTAGATGCAGGAAGTAGTAGTGATAGTAGTAGGTACAGGAAGTAGTAGTGATAGTAGTAGATACAGGAAGTAGTAGTGATAGTAGTAGATGCAGGAAGTAGTAGTGATAGTAGTAGATGCAGGAAGTAGTAGTGATAGTAGTAGATACAGGAAGTAGTAGTGGTAGTAGTAGATACAGGAAGTAGTAGTGATAGTAGTAGATGCAGGAAGTAGTAGTGATAGTCGTCCATGCAGGAAGTAGTAGTGATAGTAGTAGATGCAGGAAGTAGTAGTGATAGTAGTAGATGTAGGAAGTAGTAGTGATAGTAGTAGATGCAGGAAGTAGTAGTGATAGTCGTCCATGCAGGAAGTAGTAGTGATTGTAGTAGATGCAGGAAGTAGTAGTGATAGTAGTATATGCAGGAAGTAGTAGTGATAGTAGTAGATACAGGAAGTAGTAGTGATAGCAGTCTATGCAGGAAGTAGTAGTGATAGTAGTCGTGTTGTCTGAGGCCAGCAGTCATGTGCTTCACCTCAGCAGATCACCTCTCAAAATATCACACAAACACATGGATTATATTTCTATGTTTATCACCATCTTCATTTTAATGTCAAGTATTTTAGTGAATTTTATTAAAGATGTCAAAAACCATGGATTATATTTCTGTTCATCATCATCTTCATTTTAATGTGTATTTTATTGTATTTTATGAAACATTGTGTCTTGCCTTCAAGCTAGCGTTGTGGCACTTGTGTCGTAATCGGAGGCAGCATGAGTGCTGCCGACACCGGAGAGTTGTGGTTCATTGAGAGGAAAAATGGCTAAAATATTAATGTCAAAAATAAAAAAAAACATATAATTAATTAAAATAAAGGGACAAGCGGTAGAAAATGAATGGATGGATGGATGGAAATTATTTTGCCTGTTGTAAAGCATTGACATGCTTTGGGGCTGCACGAGTGCACATAGAAACTGCAGTTTATTGACAGGATAGGCATTCAAAAACAATCATTAAAATTAAAAAAGTAAAAGTAAAAATTCAAACTCTTATTAATTTTTTTTTTTATATTTTCATATTTATTATACTTTAAACATCTAACTTAAATGTAATTCTGGATTAATTATTTAGAATGGTTATTTTAAATGCTGTGTCTTGGCGACAGTCAAGAATGGTGATTGGTAGTCATGTGCTGCATGAGGGCTGTCTTAAAAATAGGATAGAACAATTGAAATTGATCAAATCTGGCTTAAAAACAGGATAAAACAATTAAAATGGATAAAATACGGCTTAAAAACAGGATAGAAAATGCTAATTGATGAAATATATGTTTTCACTATTTATCACAATAATACTAATTGTATTTCAATATATATATATATATATATTTTTTATTTTTATTTTTTATTTTTTTATTTATTTATTTATTTATTTATTTATTTTTTTAAATTTAGCATAATTAGTTTCAATCCGGGCAGAATGGTGGCAGAGGGGTTAGTGCATCTGCCTCACAATACGAAGGTCCTGAGTAGTCGTGAGTTCAATCCCGGGCTCGGGATCTTTCTGTGTGGAGTTTGCATGTTCTCCCCGTGACTGCGTGGGTTTCCTCCGGCTTCCTCCCACTTCCAAAGACATGCACCTGGGGATAGGTTGATTGGCAACACTAAATTGGCCCTTGTGTGTGAATGTTGTCTATCTGTGTTGGCCCTGTGAGGAGGTGGCGACTTGTCCAGGGTGTACTCCGCCTTCCGCCCAATTGTAGCTGAGAGAGGCTCCAGCGCCCCCCGCGACCCCGAAGGGAATAAGCGGTAGAAAATGGATGGATGGATGGATAGTTTCAATCCTGCCTTCGGTCAAGCATGGTGGTTGGTGGTAACGTCACTCTGTCTGGGGCTGCATGAGTGCTGCCAACACTGAAGAGCCGCGGTTCACTACGGGAAACATGTCTTAAAAACAGGATAGCAACATTAGAATTGAGTGTGTGTATATATATATATATATATATATATATATATATATATATATATATATATATATATATATATATATATTTATTTGTTTTTATTTAAGATTGATTAGTTCCTTCAGTCAATCATGGTGGTTGGTTGGTGGTCACTCTGTTTGGGGATGCATGAGTGCTGCCGGCTAGGATGAGCTGTGGTAAATACCTCTTAAAAACAGGGATTTAAAAAATTGTACATAGTGTTTTCTCTAAATATTTTTTTTAAACGTTGTATTACAATAATGTTGATTGTATTCTTGATATATTTCCATATAATGATTTAGAATGCCTCGTTCTAGTCTAGTCAAGGTCTGAGAGAGCTGTGGTTCAGTGAGGGAAAGATGTCACTGAAATGCCATTTAAAAAGGACAATAACATACATTTAAAACTATTTATTCCAATGATGGTTTTTTTTATGTCAATGTTTTTTTTTTCTTCTGGATAATTATGCGTAGTTTCAATGTTTCCGCCATGGTGACGGCTTGACTGCACGAGTGCTGGGGAGCTACGGTTCATTGCGGTTCTTGTGACATTCATGACCTGAATCTGCTGAGGTGAAAAAAAAAAAAAAGAAAAAAAAAAAAAAAAAAAAAAAAAAAAAAAAAAATTATATATATATATATATATATATATATATATATATATATATATATATATATATATATATATATATATATATATATATATATATTCAGTAAAGAAAGAGAGGATAAAAAACTGCTCCAGAGCTCACAGGGACTAAATCTCAAGTCAGCTTCTTGTCACCACTTGGAGGTTTTGGTGAATAAAAACTAGCATGTCGCCACTTGGACTGCAGGGGGCAGCAGAGCAGAGCTAGACAATGAGCCCCGGTGAGCGCGTGGCCAGTTTGTCTCAGAAGGAGAGAAGAGAGACCACAAGGAAGGTCTTGGAGAAAAACTCACCTCTGGTCTGAAGGCTTCTTGCCAGACTGGGGACTTGAGGAGACATGGGGAGGGGGGGGTGAGGGGTTGGATTGGGGGGGTGGGGGGGTGGGGGGGGGGGGGGGTTAGAGAGTCAAAGCATGCAAGGAGAATGGAAAGAAAATAGGGTTGTTGTGCCTTTAACGCTGCCATGTTGTGTCTTAGCAGTAAGTTGGATGATGCGGACACCTTTGTTACTTTCTAGTCCTGCCTTGTAGGCTTTTTGTAATATGTAACTATAATTATTTGTTTGTATTGACAAATGTCACCTTTTATTGTTCTATGATTTGTACCTATCTCGAACTTGTGTGCTTAGCTGTTGTGTAGCTGCTCGCTGATAGTAGCCCAGCATGTTTACCTTTTGGAATTGACTTTAGTGGAATAGAGGAAATAGTGTCTTTATTGGAGGACATTTAGATGTTAACTGTTTGTACAACACTCTCCTTGTATCGCACATGACATCACACACAAGTAAACACTCTGCTTGTATCGCACGTGATATCACACACAAGTAAACACACTGCAGGACTGCTTGTATCACACATGATATCACACACAAGTAAACACACTGCAGGACTGCTTGTATCACACATGATATCACACACAAGTAAACACTCAGCAGGACTGCTTGTATCACACATGATATCACACACAAGTAAACACTCAGCAGGACTGCTTGTATTGCACATGGTATCACACAAGTAAACACTCTGCTTGTATCACACATGATATCACACATGAGTAAACACTCTGCATGACTGCTTGAATTGCACATGATATCACACACAAGTAAACACTCTGCAGGACTGCTTGTATTGCACATGATATCACACAAGTAAACTGCTTATATCGCCTATGGTATCACACACAAAAGTAAACACACTGCAGGACTGCTTGTATCGCACAGGATATCACACACAAGTAAACACTCTGCAGGACTGCTTGTGTAACACATGATATCACACACAAGTAAAGACTCTGCAGGACTGCTTGTATTGCACATGATCGCACCCACAGGTAAACACTCTGCTTGTATCGCACATGATATTATACACAAGTAAACACGCTGCAGAACTGCTTGTATCACACATGATACCACACACAAGTAAACACTGGTAGACTGTTTGTATCGCACATGATATCGCACATTACGTAAACACTACTGCAGGACTGCTTGTATCGCACATGATATCACACAAAAGTAAACACTCTGCAGGACTGCTTGTATAGCACATGATATCACACACAAGTAAACACTCTGCAGGACTGATTGTATTGCACATGATATCACACACAAGTAAACACTCTGCAGAACTGCTTGTATTGCACATGATAGCACACAAAATGAAACACTCTGCTTGTATCGCACATTATAGCACACACACACACAAGTAAACACTCTGCTTGTATCGCACATTATATCACACACAAGTAAACACTCTGCAGGACTGCTTGTATCGCACATGAAATCACACACAAGTAAACCCGCTGCAGAACTGCTTGTATCACACATGATACCACACACAAGTAAAGACTGCTAGAGTGTTTGTATCGCACATGATATCGCACATTAAGTAAACACTCTGCAAGACTGCTTGTATCGCACATGACATCGCACACAAGTGAACACGCTGCAGGACTGCTTGTATTGCACATGATCGCACACACAGGTAAACACTCTGCTTGTATCACACATGATATCACACACACGTAAACACGCTGCAGAACTGCTTGTATCACACATGATATCACACACAAGTAAACACGCTGCAGGACTGCTTGTATCACACATGAGATCACACACAAGTAAACACTGCTGAACTGTTTGTATCGCACACAAGTAAACATTCTGCAGGACTGCTTCTATTGCACATGATATTGCACACAGGTAAACACGCTGCGGGACTGCTTATATCGCACATGATATCATACACAAGTAAACACCCTGCTTGTATCGCACATGATATCACACACAAGTAAACACGCTGCGGAACAGCTTGTATATGATATCACACATTTTACATGCAAGCTGATATTGTTTGATTCTTGTTTCGCTTTTTTGACCGATATCAGATCAGGACAGCACCACTAAAACATGTTAAACAGCATCGAGACTCACTATTGAGTCACTTACTTTATATGTCATATTATATTTTCATTTAGTTCAATATGAAGCGTGTCTTCATTACAAAAGCTTTTTTGACACTGAATTTTTGTGTTTGAATTTAATTTTTTTTACATCAAATTATGCAGACAATTTTATTGAATAACATTGTGCAAAAAATGTATTTAGTGCATAAAAATGTGTAAAAAAAAAAATCAGTGCACAATAATTCAGTGTAATAAAAATTAAGTGCAGACAAAATCAGTGTAAAAAAAACCTCACTTCAAAATAATTGAGTGCAAAAAAAATCTGTGCAGAAAAATATAGCGCAAAAAAAATGAGTGAATAAAAATTCAGTGTAAAAAGAATTCAGAGCAGAAAAAAATATGTGTAAAAAATGAGGTGCAAAAAAAAAAAAAAGTTGTATAAAAAACTCCTCTCTGAGCTGCCACCTTAACATGGTAGAGGAGTTTGCGTGTCCCAATGATCCTAGGAGCTTTGTTGTCCGGGGGCTTTATGCCCCCTGGTAGGGTCTCCCAAGACAAACTGGTCCTAGGTGAGGGATCAGACAAAGAGCAGCTCGAAGACCTCCATGAAATATAAAAAACAAGGACCCAGATTTCCCTCGCCCGGACGCGGGTCACCGGGGCCCCCCCCTGGAGCCAGGCCCGGAGGTGGGGCACGATGGCGAGCGCCTGGTGGCCGGGCCTGTCCCCATGGGGCCCGGCCGGGCACAGCCCGAAGAGGCAACGTGGGTCCCCCCTCCAATGGGCTCACCACCCATAGCAGGGGTCATAGAGGTCGGGTGCAATGTGAGCTGGGCGGCAGCCGAAGGCAGGGCACTTGGCGGTCCGATCCTCGGCTACAGAAGCTAGCTCTTGGGATGTGGAACGTCACCTCGCTGGGGGGAAAAGGAGCCTGAGCTAGTGCGCGAGGTGGAAAAGTTCCGGCTAGATATAGTCAGACTCACTTCGACGCACAGCAAGGGCTCTGGAACCAGTTCTCTAGAGAGGGGCTGGACTCTCTTCCACTCTGGCGTTGCCGGCAGTGAGAGGCGACGAGCTGGGGTGGCAATTCTTGTTTCCCCCCGGCTCAGAGCCTGTACGTTGGAGTTCAACCCGGTGGACGAGAGGGTAGCTTCCCTCCGCCTTCGGGTGGGTGGACGGGTCCTGACTGTTGTTTGCGCTTACGCGCCAAACCGCAGCTCAGAGTACCCACCCTTTTTGGATTCACTCGAGGGAGTACTGGAGAGTGCTCCCCCGGGTGATTCCCTCGTTCTACTGGGGGACTTCAATGCTCATGTTGGCAACGACAGTGAAACCTGGAGAGGCGTGATTGGGAAGAATGGCTGCCCGGATCTGAACCCGAGCGGTGTTTTGTTATTGGACTTTTGTGCCCGTCACAGATTGTCCATAACGAACACCATGTTCAAACATAAGGGTGTCCATATGTGCACTTGGCACCAGGACACCCTAGGCCGCAGTTCCATGATCGACTTTGTAGTTGTGTCATCGGATTTGCGGCCTCATGTTTTGGACACTCGGGTGAAGAGAGGGGCGGAGCTTTCTACCGATCACCACCTGGTGGTGAGTTGGCTGCGATGGTGGGGGAGGATGCCGGACAGACCTGGCAGGCCCAAACGCATTGTGAGGGTTTGCTGGGAACGTCTGGCACAGTCTCCTGTCAGAGAGAGTTTCTATTCCCACCTCCGGAAGAACTTTGAACATGTCACGAGGGAGGTGCTGGACATTGAGTCCGAATGGACCATGTTCCGCGCCTCTATTGTCGAGGCGGCTGATTGGAGCTGTGGCCGCAAGGTAGTTGGTGCTTGTCGTGGCGGTAATCCTAGAACCCGTTGGTGGACACCGGTGGTGAGGGATGCCGTCAAGCTGAAGAAGGAGTCCTATCGGGTTCTTTTGGCTCATAGGACTCCTGAGGCAGCGGACAGGTACCGACAGGCCAAGCGGTGTGCGGCTTCAGCGGTCGCAGAGGCAAAAACTCGGACATGGGAGGAGTTCGGGGAAGCCATGGAAAACGACTTCCGGACGGCTTCGAAGCAATTCTTGCCCACCCTCCGCCGCCTCAGGAAGGGGAAGCAGTGCACTATCAACACCGTGTATGGCGAGGATGGTGTTCTGCTGACCTCGACTGCGGATGTTGTGGATCGGTGGAGGGAATACTTCGAAGACCTCCTCAATCCCACCAACACGTCTTCCTCTGAGGAAGCAGTGCCTAGGGAGTCTGTGGTGGGCTCTCCTATTTCTGGGGCTGAGGTTGCTGAGGTAATTAAAAAGCTCCTCGGTGGCAAGGCCCCAGGGGTAGATGAGATCCGCCCGGAGTTCCTTAAGGCTCTGGATGCTGTGGGGCTGTCTTGGTTGACAAGACTCTGCAGCATCGCGTGGACAACGGGGGCGGTGCCTCTGGATTGGCAGACCGGGGTGGTGGTTCCTCTCTTTAAGAAGGGGAACCGGAGGGTGTGTTCTAACTATTGTGGGATCACACTCCTCAGCCTTCCTGGTAAGGTCTATTCAGGTGTACTGGAGAGGAGGCTACGCCGGATAGTCGAACCTCGGATTCAGGAGGAACAGTGTGGTTTTCGTCCTGGTCGTGGAACTGTGGACCAGCTCTATACTCTCGGCAGGGTCCTTGAGGGTGCATGGGAGTTTGCCCAACCAGTCTACATGTGTTTTGTGGACTTGGAGAAGGCATTCGACCGTGTCCCTCGGGAAGTCCTGTGGGGAGTGCTCAGAGAGTATGTGGTATCAGACTGTCTGATTGTGGCAGTCCGCTCCCTGCATGCTCAGTGCCAGAGCTTGGTCCGCATTGCCGGCAGTAAGTCGGACACGTTTCCAGTGAGGGTTGGACTCCGCCAAGGCTGCCCTTTGTCACCGATTCTGTTCATAACTTTTATGGACAGAATTTCTAGGCGCAGTCAAGGCGTTGAGGGGATGGGGTTTGATGGCTGAAGGAATAGGTCTCTGCTTTTTGCAGAGGATGTGGTCCTGCTGGCTTCATCAGGCCAGGATCTTCAGCTCTCACTGGATCGGTTCGCAGCCGAGTGTGAAGCGACTGGGATGAGAATCAGCACCTCCAAGTCCGAGTCCATGGTTCTCACCCGGAAAAGGGTGGAGTGCCATCTCTGGGTTGGGGAGGAGATTTTCCCCCAAGTGGAGGAGTTCACGTACCTCGGAGTCTTGTTCACGAGTGGGGGAAGAGTAGATCGTGAGATCGACAGGCGGATCGGTGCGGCGTCTTCAGTAATGCGGACGCTGTATCGATCCGTTGTGGTGAAGAAGGAGCTGAGCCGGAAGGCAAAGCTCTCAATTTACCGGTCGATCTACGTTCCCATCCTCACCTATGGTCATGAGCTTTGGGTTATGACCGAAAGGACAAGATCACGGGTACAAGCGGCCAAAATGAGTTTCCTCCGCCGGGTGGCGGGGCTCTCCCTTAGAGATAGGGTGAGAAGCTCTGCCATCCGGGAGGAGCTCAAAGTAAAGCCGCTGCTCCTCCACATCGAGAGGAGCCAGATGAGGTGGTTCGGGCATCTGGTCAGGATGCCACCCGAACGCCTCCCTAGGGAGGTGTTTAGGGCACGTCCGACCGGTAGGAGGCCGCGGGGAAGACCCAGGACACGTTGGGAAGACTATGTCTCCCGGCTGGCCTGGGAACGCCTCGGGGTCCCCCGGGAGGAGCTGGACGAAGTGGCTGGGGAGAGGGAAGTCTGGGCTTCCCTGCTTAGGCTGCTGCCCCCGCGACCCGACCTCGGATAAGCGGAAGACGATGGATGGATGGATGGATGGTGTATAAAAATTCAGTGCAAAAAAATCAGTGTAGAAAAATTCAGTGCAAAAAAAATCAGTGCAGAAAACTTTAGTGTATAAATTTTACTTACTCAGTGGCCTAGTGGTTAGTGTCCGCCCTGAGATCGGTAGGTTCAAACCCCGGCCAAGTCATACCAAAGACTATAAAAATGGGACCCATTACCTCCCTGCTTGGCACTCAGCATCAAGTGTTGGAATTGGGGGTTAAATCACCAAAAATGATTCCTGGGCGCGGCACCGCTGCTGCCCACTACTCCCCTCACCTCCCAGGGGGTGAACAAGGGTGATGGGTCAAATGCAAAGAACAAATTTCACCACACCTAGTGTGTGTGTGACAATCATTGGTACTTTAACTTTAGTGTTAACAAAATCAGTGTAAAATAATCAGTATCGAACAATTTAGTGCCAAAACAATTAGTGTACAAAAATTCAGTGCAAAAAAAAAAAAAAAATTGTGTATAAAATTTTGTGTAAAAAAAAATGTGTGTAAAATAATCAGTATGGAACAATGTAGTGCAAAAAAACATGTGTGTATACAAATTTAGTGTTATAAAATCAGTGCAAAACACATTTGGTGCCAAAAGATTCAGTGCAAAAAAATTATGTGTAGGAAAATTAAGTGTGAAAAAAATCAGTGCAGAAAAATTCAGTGTATACAAATTCAGAATTAAAAAAATCAGAGCAGAAAAATTCCGAGCAAAAAAAAAAAAGTGTATTAAAAATTTAGTGTAAAAAATCAGTGTAGAATAGTCAGTATAGAAAAATTCAGTGCAAAAAAAATTCAGTGTAAAAAAAAAAAAAATCAGCACAGAAATATTCAGTGCAAATTTTTTTAAATAAATTGTGTATAAAAATTCAGTGTAAAAAGTCATTGTGTATAAAAATTCAGTATTGGATGCTTCAGCACTCACCTCATTGGCTAATTCCGACACAACCTCGATTGATTCAGTCCTAATTTACCCAAAGTGAATCATGACAGATCTGCACTTAATGAAATTTAAAACAATTATTTTTTTCAAACACACAATATTTGCTGACACATTTTAATTCAATAATGATTTAAAATGAAAAAAAAAAATCAGTGACATAAATTTAGTTTTTAAAAACAACTTTGTTAATAAAGACAAAGTATATTAGCATGTAGCTACGTTGCCACGCGATCAAACATGTTTTTATTAGCCAATCAAAGGAGTGCATAGAAATGATACCAGCGCTGTAAGAGTAGAGTCCGATACGGATTTGATCGATCATAAAAAATTACAGGTCTGCCATTAAAGGATGCTAGTAGCATTAGCGCTAAATGAGACTTATTTTCTCTTAACTTATCTTTGACAGAAAATTGATTTGTTTTCTCCACAGAATGAAATGACGCTAAACTCACGCTGGAAAACTTGTGACAGTGTGGCCCTCAGGGGACACGGCACTGACATGCTAACTATTCTTCTGCTAAAGTTAGCATACTATCTATTTTGGAGAATTTTGCAGGTGTACACCTCAGTGTCACATATTGTGTTACTTCATGCATGCTAATGTTGACATGCTACCGCTAGTATGGTAGCCTTTTATCTCATTTTACAGCAACACACCCAACGGTCATATATTCTGTTACTTGACTCTATCTTGCTAGCATGCTAATGTTACCATGCTAACTTTTCCAGCTAATTTCACAGATGTACACCTCAGAGTTACCGCATGCATGCTAACTGTTAGCATGCTAACATTAACATGATGTCTAGTTTTGCTTATTTTTTGCTCATTTTGCAGTATAGACCTAACAGCTGTATATTTTGTTACTTGACACTGTCTGGCTAGCATGCTAACGGTTAGCATTGCCGTTTGGCTTTTCAGCATTCGCACGGTTTTTCTACTGAAATTTCCTGGTTGAGCTTTGCCAGAATGAAGGTAAGTTAAGGCCTGATGTAAACCCGGGCTAAGGAGTAATGAATAACTCATATTTTCTTCTTTGTTTATGACACATGCATAACAATGTTACACAGTCTCCTCTTGCCAAAATGCTGACCATGCACTTTCATGCTTCTTCCCACTGCGGCTCATAACACATGGATATGGACTCGGGGCGTCACGTCCGATACTGGAGCCTTAAGTATTGATCCCATACGATATCAGCAGGAATCATCGATACTTGTGTTATTGAGTAGTGTTCGACAAGGTTTGATCAACAGTTACGAAAAACACTAACAGATTTATTATTAACCGTCTGGAATGGACTTATGCTGTCATTAAGTTGAAGTGGAGTGGTATTTTACATTTTTTGGGGTGACACAGAATGACCACATTCATTCGTGACATAGTAGGTTGAATGATGCGGACACGTTTGTTACTGAATCTTCAGGCACTTAACGATTCGATTCCTGGGGTGACAAGTCGATTCAGAATGGATGAAAGTATCATTTGGTGTCATAATTGGAATCAAACTTTGTCAAATCAGGTTAGAAAAGCTCCTTCTGGAGACGGCCTAAAAATAACATTTTTAAAAGTTAAGTCATATCAAGAAAAATGCAGTTAATGCAAATAAAAAATGATATATATATTTTTTTTTGAAATTTTGTTTGGATCAATTTTTGAAAAATATAAATGGATTTAGAATCGGGATTTGGATCTGAATTGACTTGTTTGTGCTCCGCTTTAATTTTATATGTAAAAACATTTTTTTTATGAAAAAATAAAATTAAGAACAAGTGTAATTAAAGAAAATCATTTAAATGTATTTTAAAAGTGCTAAATATAATAACTTTTTTTATTATTGTACAATAATGGTTGCATAGAGAGGTCCTGAAAAGTATATTTCCATAAAAAAAAGAGATAAAATAAATAAATAAATAAATATATGTATGTATATACGTATATAAAAACATATATACATCTATACACACATATATGTACATAAACATATATACAAATATATATATATATATATATATATATATATATATATATATATATATATATATATATATATATATATATATATATATACATACATACACAATACTTTATCTTTTATATATCCATTTTTGAAAATAAAGAATTGATTTAGAATCAGAATAAAAAAGAATCACAATTTTGATGTGAATTTTTTTTTTGTGAACATTTGAATAAAGAAAAAATGTAATTAAAAACATATTTTACATTTTATTTGAAAAATGTTAAATAATAATAATACAAATGTGTATTTACATTATTAAAGTGGTTAGAAAAGCTCCTTCTGGTTGCATAGAGAGGTCCTAAAACCTCCTTTTAAAAGTACATTACTGTAATGTATATATATATATATATATATATATATATATATATATATATATATATATATATATATATATATATATATATATATTTAACTTGTGTACTTAGCTGTTGTGTAGCTGCTAGCTCCTAGTAGCTAGGGACATTTTCCATACACGCCGATATCATCTGATACTTGCTGATATCACAGCGATATCAGTATCGGACCGGACACCCCAAATATGGACTTGATGGATGATGGACAGTTAGGATGATTATTGTCTGCTATTGTGTGGCCTATCAAGGGAGAGAGTTAGTTGTGTTTGATTGACAGCTGTGGTCTACTTACTCTGGAATCTCATTGGTCAGTTGGCTTGTGTGCAGAAGGAAGACAACACGTCAGACACACAAACAACACAAACACACACAACACACCTAGACACAACATAAACAACACACATAGACACAGACATTTTGGACTGCTTGGTGGGAGCTTCTACTTTTATACAATTCATAAACACACTAAAATACTTTTATAGCAAGTAGAATTGATAAAAAAAACAGTAAAAAAATATTTTTTAAAGCAAGTAGAATTCATAAAACACACATAAAAATACTATAATGTCAAATATAATTCATAAAAAATACCAAGAAATACTATTAGATCAAGTAGAATTCATAAAAACAATAAATAATACTTTAATGTCAAGTAAAAGTCATAAAAAACCCTCAAAGAAATACTTTTAAATCAAGTATAATTCATAAAAAACACTAAAAATACCTTTATGTCAAGTATAATTTTATAAAAAAAACACAAAAAAATACTATTACATCAGGTATGATTAATAAAAACCCCCATTAAAGAATATGTTCGTATAAAGTATAATTCATAAAAACAGTAAAAATAATTTTATATAAAATATAATTCATAAAACACACTAAAAATACTCTTATAGCAAGTAGAATTAATAAAAAACACTAAAAAAATAATTTTATGTCAATTATAATTCATAAAAAACACAAACAAATACTTTTATGTCAAATATAATTAATAAAAAAACACTAAAAAATACTCTTATATCAGGTATAATTAATTAAAACAACACTAAAAAAATACTTTTATATCATGTATAATTCATTAAAAAACACAAACAAATACTTAAATGTCAAGGATAATTTTATAAAAACACCAAAAAATACTATTAGAACAAGTATGATCAATAAAAAAAACAATTAATAATACTATCATATCAAGTATAATTCATGAAAAAAACACTTAAAAATACTACCATATCAAGTATTATTAATTAAAAAAAACACTAAAAAATACGATAATCTCGAGTATAATTCATAAAAAAACACTAAAAAATACTACTAGATCAAGTATGATCAATAAAAAACAATTAATAATGCTATCATATCAAGTATAATTAATAAAAAAACAAAAAAATACGATAATATTGATTATAATTTATAAGAAAAACACTAAAAAATACTATTATACCAAGTATAATTCATAACAAACACTAACAATACTATTATAGCAAGTATAATTCATAAAAAACACAAAAAACATTATTATATCATGTATAATTCATAAAAAAGACTCAATAGAAAAAATTAAAATACTGTTAATCATGTATAATTAATATAAAACACTAAAAATACTATTATATCAAGTATGATTCATTAAAAACTTAAAACATATATAAAGTATAATTCATAAAACACTAAACATGTACTATTATATCAGGTATAATTAATAAAAAACACAAATAAAATACCAAAAAACCTACTATATCAAGTACAATTCATAAAAAAACTAAAAAATAATTTAAAAACACTTCTATCATATCAAGTGTAAGTCATAAAAGCACTAAAAATAGTGTTTTTTAGTATAATAATTTTTTTTAAATCTATAATTTATAAAAAAACAAAAAAATAATTGTATCCAAAGTATAATTCATAAAAAAAACTATTATATCAAGTATACTTCATAAAAAATAACATCATAAGAGAAAAGCTACATCATACTAAAGAAAACAACAACTAAACAATAGGATGATTACAAAAATAGTAGAATATTAAAATATATGACAATGAGGTCTTAAATTATCTCAAAAAAGCTAACATGCTGACAGTACTATGCTAACAATAGGATGATTACAATAATAGTAGAATATTAAAATATATGACACTGAAGTCTTAAATTAGCTCAAAAAAGCTAACATACTAACAGTATTATGCTAAGAATAGGATGATTACAATAATAGTAAAATATTAAAATATATGACACTGAGGTCTTAAATGAGCTCAAAAAGCTAACATGCTAACAGTACTATGCTAACAATAGAAATATTACAAAAATAGTAGAATATTAAAATATATGACACTGAGGTCTTAAATTAGCTCAAAAAAGCTAACATGCTAACAGTACTGTGCTAACAATAGAAATATTACAAAAATAGTAGAATATTAAAATATATGACACTGAGGTCTTAAATGAGCTCAAAAAGCTAACATGGTAACAGTACTATGCTAACAATAGAAATATTGCAAAAATAGTAGAATATTAAAATATATGACACTGAGGTCTTAAATTAGCTCAAAAAGCTAACATGCTAACATTACTATCGTAAGAATAGGTTGATTACAGTAATAGTAAAATATTAAAATATATAACACTGAGGTCTTAAATTAGCTCAAAAAAGCTAACATGCTAACAGTACTGTGCTAACAATAGAAATATTACAAAAATAGGAGAATATTAAAATATATGACACTGAGGTCTTAAATTAGCTCAAAAAAGCTAACATGCTAACAGTACTATGCTAACAATAGGATGACTACTAAAATAGTAGAATATTAAAATATATGATACTGAGGTCTTAAATTAGCTTCAAAATGATAGCACGTTAGCATGCTAAAATACTAACTGTAGCATGCGTCAAGCACTAACATGTATGACTCTGTGATGCATACCTGAAAAATGTGTTAAAAATGCTAGCATGGTAATGTTAGCATGCATCAAGAATCCAAACACGACCCTGGTGAAAACCTACAAAATGAGCTGAAAAAGCTAGCTTACTAACATTAGCATGCTAACATGTAGCAATTGAGCAAGTAACACAATAGTTGACGCCAAATTAGCCCCAAAAAAGCTAGCATGGTAATATTGGAATGCTAACAATCGGGATCCGCAAACGGCCCCTGGGCCGCACTTTGGACACCCCTGCGCTAAAGCAAGGACGATTAGCCCGCTGCTTGTTTCCCCGCAGCCTGATGATGTCATCACACATTACTAAAGGAGGCGGAGTTTGTCTGGAGGGGGAGGAGGAGGGTCTTACCTCCTGGTGACGGCGTTGTGGTACTCGATGAAGGTGCGGCCGTCAAAGGCGATGGCCTCTGTCTCCGTGCCGGCAGACTTCTCGTAAATGGCTGGCGGAGGAAGAGGACGATGGTTTAGTGGATCCATGAGACTTTTGCAATTAGCGTAGAGAGGAGAGGCGGCCATGTTGGACAAGGTTAATGGCACACTTTTGTAGGACAGGCTTTTACTACACGCCATGACTTATCACCACTGGGTTGCGCTTTTTTGTATGATTTGGTGATGCTTCTGTCCAGTAAGGTGTGGTGTTCTGGTATGTCGTCACTATGGGAAGTTTTGACGGAGCAGAAACGTGTGAACTCGTTGGGAGTTTCCTCCTCTCCCAGCTCGCTAGCCTCAATCTGAACCTTGGTATTTACCGTGATGACGGACTGGCAGTGTGTCGCGCCTCGCCAAGGAGCAGCGAGAATACCAAGAAGCGCATATGCCAAATTTTCAAAGAGAACGGCCTACGGATCACGATTGAAGCCAACAAGCAAACCGTCAACTTCCTTGACGTCACTTTCAACCTGAGAAATAACAGCTACCAACCATTCACGAAACCCAACACAACACTCCAATACGTGCACCATGACAGCAACCACCCACCCACCACCACGAAAAGAATACCTACCGGAATCAATAAAAGGCTATCGATGCTGTCATCTAGCAAAGCTGAATTTGACCAAGCAACCCCCCCGTACCAAAAAGCCCTTGATGAAAGCGGATACAATTTCACCCTCACCTATGAACCCACGCCAGGAAACCAGCCAAAAAAGAACAGAAAACGAAACGACATCATCTGGTACAACCCCCCATACAGCAAAAACGTCTCAACGAACATTGGACACAAATTCCTCAATCTGATTGACAAACACTTTCCCAAAGACAACACCCTAAGAAAAGTATTCAACAAGAACAACATTAAATTGAGCTACAGCTGCATGAACAATATACGACAAATAATCTCAAACCACAACAAAACAATTGCAAATGAGCCGTCGACCCCCAGACAGAGCGACTCCAAAACCAACAAAGGATGTAACTGTCGAAAGAAACCTGATTGCCCTCTCAACGGGGGGTGCTTACAAACATCAGTTGTCTACCAATCTAAGGTAATACGCAAGGACATTAACACATCCGACACATATGTAGGATTAACCGAGGGAGAATTCAAAACCAGATGGAACAATCACAAGGTTTCTTTCAGGAACAAAAACCTGCGAAATACCACAGAACTCAGCAAACACATTTGGGACCTCAAAGACAATAATGTTGAATATTCAATAACATGGCAAATTCTTGCATCCAGCACACCTTACAATAGTGGTAATAAAAGATGCAACCTATGCTTGAAAGAGAAACTGTTTATTATTTACCGTCCAGACCTGTCATCCCTCAACAAGCGCAGCGAAATTGTAACAACATGCCGCCATAGACGGAAACACCTCCTAGGTAACACATGAGCCAATCACCACGCCCCTAGGCCAGCCTGTACCCACCCACTCTGTGCCCTATATAAACCATGGTATGCGAATGCTCCCATTAAAATCTCCTGATGATTGAGGGTACCCCCCCTCATGAAACAGGCCTGTAGAGATGAAATAGTCTTGTGATTTTTTTCCCGCACACACATATATTGCGCTCTACTACGGTATCGAGCACTATTTTTTGGATAACCTTATTAAGACATATATATATATATATATATATATATATATATATATATATATATATATATATATATATATATATATATATATATATATATATATATATATATATATATATATATATATTATATATATATATATATATATATATTATATATATATATATATATATATTATATATATATTACTTCACATATTTAATTTTAATATAATTTCCAACATAATTATGCAATATACAACAATTTATTAATGACAGTACTAACAAGAATATAACTTTGGAGTAATATTTGCAAGTATGAATCAGTTTCCGCTCGTCCTTGGTTTATTGCTGTTGTCATGAGTTCAATGTGCGGGTCTTGTCTTTTGTTGTGCCCTAAAAAGTGTAAACACTGCAAGTATTGTACTTATTACACCCACCCCCTGTTTAACTGCAACGCGCGTTCTCATTCACTAACACACTGAAATGGCTAATGCTAATCAGTAGCATGCCTATGGCGTATCCCATGTAAATTAGCATTGAGCTATCACATTTGTTTTAATGCTTTTCTTTCATGTTGGAACGCCTTATAGAAGTTATTTTGTATTTCATGCAAGTTATATGGACTTATTTAATTCATCTAGGTGTACTTTTATAGAGTTTTGAAGTCAAAAAACAAATCTAAAACCTAAACCATTTCAAATACTCATAAAAATGTTAAAAACGTAATCATCCTAAAGAAAAGACAATGGCACACTGGTAACTTAAGCCAAAATGGCCGCCATCTTCCTCGCATGTGCACAGTCATGAGGATGGTGTACGTACTGTTCTGGCAATGTCCGCCGGAGTAGCCGCTGAGACACACGCACTCGTACGTGTCCATCTGCGGGCTGCAGCGCCCGCCATTGTGGCACGGCGCCCTGGCACACGGGTGCTGCTGGGACATGAGCAGGTTCTGGGAGCGCAGGGCATTCTCCTCTCGCAGGATGGGCGTGCCCATCAGAAGGATCTGGCGGAGAAAAGATGGATTCATGTTTCATCGAGGCGGCCATTTTGTGTCAAAACTTTCATTCGTCGCCCATTTTGTTTTGAAAGCCATGGCAACAAATACAAAGATGACAGAATACACCAAATAACACAAGAATTATTCATGTTTGCAATAAAACACCAACATATAATACTAGTCAAATATCCTCTATATAACAGGAACATTGTGCTATTTTTAAAGACTTGATGCAAAAAAACTAATCAAAGATCCTCCAAATGACAGGAACATTGTGCTATAACTTGATGCAAACACCCTCAAAGATCCTATATAACACAGGAACACTATGCTATAACTTGATGCAAACACCCTCAAAGATCCTCTATATGACAGGAACATTGTGCTATAACTTGATGCAAACACCTTCAAAGATCCTCTATATAACAGGGACATTATGCTATAACTTGATGCAAACACCCTAAAAGATCCTCTATATGACAGGAACATTGTGCTATAACTTGATGCAAACACCCTCAAAGATCCTCTATGTGACAGAAACATTGTGCTATAAGTTAATGCAAACACCCTCAAAGATGTTCTATACAACAGGAACATTGTGCTATTTTTAAGTCTTGATGCAAAAACACTAGTCAAAGATACTCTAAACGACATAAACATTGTGCTATAACGTTGATGCAAACGCCCTAAAAGATCCTCTATGTGACAGAAACATTGTGCTATAAGTTAATGCAAACACCCTCAAAGATGTTCTATACAACAGGAACATTGTGCTATTTTTAAGTCTTGATGCAAAAACACTAGTCAAAGATACTCTAAACGACATAAACATTGTGCTATAACTTAATGCACACACTCTCAAAGATCCTCTATACAACAGGAACATTGTGCTATTTGTAAGGACTTGATGCAAAAACACTAGTCAAAGATCCTCTATATAACAGGAATATTGTGCTATAACTTGATGCAAATATCCTCAAAGATCCTCTATATGACAGAAACACTGTGCTATAACTTGATGCAAACAGCCTCAAAGATTCTCTATACAACAGGATTGAAGGACGAGGTCCCAGGAAGGACACAGCACACATTGAGCATTATGATTGTCCTCTAGAGAGACTAAGCAAAGTTTGTGGAGCAGAACTAATGACACCTTTGTGCTTTTCTTCTGCTGGCTATTTTTGCTCGTCGTCATGGAGACACACAGCCAAGAAAAAAATAAAAACACTACAAAGATGTCAGAACAAAGATGTGAGAAAAAAACAAATGAACGAGTTGACAATGAGCTTTGTAAAATAAGTGCACAATAATATAATAATATTATAATACTATTATAATATTATATTATCATAATAACATAATATTATCATAATGACATAATATTATAATAATATTATAATATTATATCATCATAATAACATATTATAATAATATAATAATATTATATTATTATTGTGCACTAAAAATAGGAAGATAAATATTAATAATATGAACAATAAGAATATGAATAATACTAATACTATGAATAATATGAAAATGAATAATAATAATACAATGAATATTAATAATAGGAATATTAATAGGAATATAAATAGGAATATGAGTAATATGAATAATAATAATATGAAAAATAATAATAATATGAATATATGAATAATAATAATATGAATACAATTAATAATAACAAAATGAATAACAGTATAATTATGAATAATAATAATAAGCATATGAATAATAATAATAATATGCATTTGAATAATAATATAAATATGAATAATCATATGAAGAATAATATGAAGAATAATATTACGAATAATATGAAGAATAATAAGAATATGAATAATAAGAATATAAATATAAATATGAATAATAATAATAATTACAATATAACAAATCATACGATGACAAACAATGAGTCAGTTCCGGTGTCAAACTTTCACCTTCTGGATGGTTCCCACAAATCCTTCTGTGAGCGCCGCGCTTCTGGCGAGTCGACTGTAGTCAGGAGCTCCGCCCACTAGGAGCGACTCCTTCAGGTTCAAGTCCACGTGGAGGTTCTGAGGACAACAACAACAACAACACTTGTTTACTTCTTGATGGTGTGCAGCTTTCACTTCAATTCTTGGACTGTTTTTATGTACCTGATGTCAAAGATCATTTATATGACAGGAGCACTCTGCTGTTTATATGTAGTTAATACTAAAACTCTTGTTAAATATTATTTATATGACAGGAGTACTCTGCTGTTTTTATGTACTGTACATAATACTAAAACTCTTGTCAAAGATCATTTACAAGACAGGAGCACTTTGCTGTTTTTATGTACATAATACTAAAACTTGTCATAGATCATTCATATGAAAGGAGCACTCTGCTATTCTTATGTACGTGATGCTAAATCTCTTGTCAAAGATAATTTATATGACCGGAGCACTCTGCCGTTTTTAGGTTGTAATGCCAAAACTCTTGTCAAAGATCATTCAAATGACAGGAGCACTTTTAGGATCTACTCCAGAAATGATAGCCAAAGATCATCTATGTAACAGAAGTGCTCTTCAGTCTTTGAATTGGTAATCCTAAAACGTTAGTCAAAGATCCTCTATATGTCAACAGTGCTCTGCTGTTTTTTAAGACATATTCAAGAAGTGACAGTCAAAGATATTCTATTTAAGGATCTACTGCAGACAACTAGTCAAAGATCCTTTATATAACAGGAGTTTTTTGCTGTTTGTGAGGAGCTGCTACAAAAACACTCGTCAAAGATCGTCTATGTAACAGGAGCATACTGCTGTGTTTAAGGAGCTGCTGTGAAGCGCTCGTCAAAGATCCTCTATATAATGGGAACCTAGGAGTGACACCTCCGAGTGTAAAGTACGGAGTTGATCTTTCCTGAGGACAAAAAGAAGTGGTGTAAAACTTGCACCTGCAACACAAACGTGAAAAACAATGGCCGTCCCGTCACTTCCCTCCCGCCCGCCCCCGCGCAGCAGATGGAGCGAGCCGGAGCCAAAGCCACTTTTCTTCTGGCAGTGAAAAGGTGTGTGTGTGTGTGTGTGTGTGTGTGTGTTTGCAAGAGGGGAGTGAAAGGTCGTACTGTGGTGAAACGTCTGCGAGGTGTTTCATTACCTTTCGTGATTTCTTATTTCCAGACAGCACAAGAAGAGAGGAGGAAGAAGAGTTAGTTGGTGACACAAAACCTGCATGCGTTTGCTCAAGGAACTCGGGCAGCATCCTCCTCTTTTATCACCCACAATATTCCCAAAGAGAATCCATCTTCTCCTTGATTGGACGTCAACAATCGCCTCAGAGAAAGAACTTTCATGCTCTTGAAACACGGCCCCACATTTACCCTCAAAATAAACATGGTCCCCTTTTCCCTTTCTCTTTAAAAACACCAATCAAAGATCCTCTATGTTAAAAAGGTGTTCTGCTGTTGTCAAGGATATATGGCAGAAACACTAGTCAAAGATCCTTTATGTTACAAAAGTGTTCTGCTGTTTTAAGGATATACTGCAGAAAGACTAATCAAAGATCCTCTATATGACAGAAGCTTTCTGCAGTTGTTTTTCATCTACTGCAAAAACACCAATCAAAGATCTTCTATATGACAGAAGCATTCTGCGGGTTTTTTTAATCACCTACTGCAAAAACATTAGTCAAAGATCCTCTGTATGACAAAAGTGTTCTATTTTTAAGGATCGACTGCAAAAACTTAAATCAAAGATCCTCTATTTGGCAAAAGCATTCTGCAGTTTTTAACGATCTACTGGAAAAACACGAGTCAAAGATCCTCTATATAACAAGAATGTTGTGCTGTTTTAAGGTTCTACTGCAGAAACACTCGTCATAGATCCTCTATATGACATGACTGTTCTTCTGTTTTCAAAGGGTATTCTGCAGAAACACTAAGCAAAGATCCTCTATATGACAAACGTGTTCTGCAGTTTTTAAAGTAATACTGCAAAAACAATAGTCAAAGATCCTCTATGTGAAAAAAGTGGACTGCTGTTTTTAAGGTCCTACTGCCAAAACACTAGTCAAAGAACCTCTATATAACAAAAATGTTCTGCAGCTTTTAAAGTAATACTGCAAAAACACTAGTCAAAGATCATCTATGTGACAAAAGTGGTCTGCTGTTTTTAAGGTCCTACTGCCAAAACACTAGTCAAAGATCATCTATATAACAAAAGTGGTCTGCTGTTTTTAAGGTCCTACTGCCAAAACACTAGTCAAAGAACCTCTATATAACAAAAATGTTCTGCAGCTTTTAAAGTAATACTGCAAAAACACTAGTCAAAGATCATCTATGTGACAAAAGTGGTCTGCTGTTTTTAAGGTCCTACTGCCAAAACACTAGTCAAAGATCATCTATATAACAAAAGTGGTCTGTTGTTTTTAAGGTCCTACTGCCAAAACACTAGTCAAAGATCATCTATATGACAAAAGTGGTCTGCTGTTTTTAAGGTCCTACTGCCAAAACACTAGTCAAAGAACCTCTATATAACGAAAATGTTCTGCAGCTTTTAAAGTAATACTGCAAAAACACTAGTCAAAGATCATCTATGTGACAAAAGTGGTCTGCTGTTTTTAAGGTCCTACTGCCAAAACACTAGTCAAAGATCATCTATATAACAAAAGTGGTCTGCTGTTTTTAAGGTCCTACTGCCAAAACACTAGTCAAAGAACCTCTATATAACAAAAAGGTTCTGCAGCTTTTAAAGTAATACTGCAAAAACACTAGTCAAAGATCATCTATGTGACAAAAGTGGTCTGCTGTTTTTAAGGTCCTACTGCCAAAACACTAGTCAAAGATCATCTATATAACAAAAGTGGTCTGCTGTTTTTAAGGTCCTACTGCCAAAACACTAGTCAAAGATCATCTATATGACAAAAGTGGTCTGCTGTTTTTAAGGTCCTACTGCCAAAACACTAGTCAAAGAACCTCTATATAACAAAAATGTTCTGCAGCTTTTAAAGTAATACTGCAAAAACACTAGTCAAAGATCATCTATGTGACAAAAGTGGTCTGCTGTTTTTAAGGTCCTACTGCCAAAACACTAGTCAAAGATCATCTATATAACAAAAGTGGTCTGCTGTTTTTAAGGTCCTACTGCCAAAACACTAGTCAAAGAACCTCTATATAACAAAAAGGTTCTGCAGCTTTTAAAGTAATACTGCAAAAACACTAGTCAAAGATCATCTATGTGACAAAAGTGGTCTGCTGTTTTTAAGGTCCTACTGCCAAAACACTAGTCAAAGATCATCGGAATAACAAAAGTGGTCTGCTGTTTTTAAGGTCCTACTGCCAAAACACTAGTCAAAGATCATCTATGTGACAAAAGTGGTCTGCTGTTTTTAAGGTCGTACTGCAAAAACACTAATCATAGATCCTCTATATGACAAAAGTGTTCTGCTGTTTTTAAAGTAATACTGCAAAAACACTAGTCAAAGATCATCTATGTGACAAACGTGGTCTGCTGTTTTTAAGGTCCTACTGCAAAAACACTAATCAAAGATCCTCTATATAACAAAAGTGTTCTGCAGTTTTTAAAGTAATACTGCAAAATCACCAGTCACAGAAGATCTAATGAGACAAAAGTGATCTGCTGGTTTTAAGGTTCTACTGCAAAAACACTAGTCAAAGATCCTCTATGTGACAAAAGTGGTCTGCTGTTATTAAGGGTCTACTGCAAAAACACTAGCCAAAAATCCTCTATATAACAAAAGTGTTCTGCTCACGTCACATTTGTAATAAAAATAATAAATAACATAATATTGAAGTTAATGTTAAAAATGTCAGCTTATTGATTATTTTATACATAACATTTCATACATTTTAATATTTTGGTGTTTTTCTCCCAAAATATTAAAATTCAATAAAATTAGACATTTTTTAAAGATATATTTCCTTTGTAAAATGCTGGTGTCAGCAAACAATTACAATCTTTTTTTTTTCCCCTCCAAACAGATTTAAATGGATTAAAAGTACAGCATTTTATGATGTATATTTACTTCTTATAATACAAGCATGTGGAATAGAAACAATGTTTAAAACATTTTAAATACTGGAGGTGTCAAAAATGTCATATTTAAAAATTGCATTGGGAAAATGAAATTATTAAAAAATATCCCACAAACATTGAATTATGTATCATTCACAAAAATAAGTAATAAATAATATTGCAAACAAGTATTTAGTAAATATTTCATTTGAATGGTAAAAAAAGGCATACATATTTAATGTGACAAAATGTCATTCATGCTATTAA
>NC_084570.2:38506660-38596660 GCF_033978685.3 Nerophis lumbriciformis | reverse complement strand
ACCCTAACCCCTAACCCCTAACCCTAACCCCTAACCCTAACCCTAACCCTAACCCTAACCCTAACCCTAACCCTAACCCTAACCCTAACCCTAACCCTAACCCTAACATCAGGAGATTTTTAAAATCTCCTGATGATTGAGGGAACCCCCTCATGAAACAGGCCTGTAGAGATGAAGTAGTCTTGTGATATTTTTTCCCACACATACATATATTGCGCTCTACTACGTTATCGAGCACTATTTTTTGGATAACCTTATGAAGACATATATATATATATATATATATTTAAAGGCAGTGCTTTTAAATAAGTGAAGATAAAATAAAATTGCACATTTCAATTAAGTGTAAAAATGTAAACTTGTATATATAATGTGAAATATTGCAAAATGCTTTTTTTTTTTTACATAACTTGTCGGGAGCTGGAAATTAATGACAATTATTTTAATCATTTTGATGTTTTTCTCCCAAATTATTAAAATTCAATAACATTTAAAATGTTTTTTAAATATATATTTATTTCTTAAAATGTTGGTGTCAGCAAACAATTATTTTAATCAATATTTTTAAATAATACAAGGATATGGAATAAAAACAATGTATAACACATTTTAATTACTGATGGTGTCAAAAATGTCATATTTTAAAATTGCACAGAGAAAATGAAATTATTAAAAACATCCTACAAACATTTAATTATGTATCATTAACAAAAATATGTAATCAATAATACTAATAGTTAAGTAGTTATTAATAGTTATAATAGTTAATTAAAATAGTTTTTGATTTTTTTTTATCAAATGCTTCAAATATATACAATTATAGGGGAGAGGGGGCACAAAAAATCATTATCATTCTGATTCTAAATCAATTAAGAAAAAAAATACATAATTTCTTTAAAAAAAAATCTTTTAGAAGAATTCATGTTCAAAACACATTTTAGGTCATCTTTATGCAAGCAGAAGGAGTTTTTATAACCTCTTTTGTTTCTTTATTTGTATTTTAATGGTTTTATTACCACAAATAATTGTTTTGTTTCTTTATTTGTATTCTAATGGTTTTATTCCAGCAAATAATGCTTGTGAGAATGCTGTTGAATCCAGAATGGAATGGTCAGAGCAGGAATGATGGAAGGTCAGCTGTCCAAAGACAGAGCAGGAGATTGTGATGCACCTGCTTGGTGATATAATAGTCAAGACAAGGCATGCTATGCTGCAGAAGGGACGGCATGGCGAAGTTGGTAGAGTGGCTGTGCCAGCAATCGGAGAGTTGCTGGTTACTGGGGTTCAATCCCCACCTTCTACCATCCTAGTCACGTCCGTTGTGTCCTTGGGCAAGACACTTCACCCCTTGCTCCTGATGGCTGCTGGTTAGCGCCTTGCATGGCAGCTCCCGCCATCAGTGTGTGAATGTGTGTGTGAATGGGTGAATGTGGAAATACTGTCAAAGCGCTTTGAGTACCTTGAAGGTAGAAAAGCGCTATACAAGTATAACCCATTTATCATTTATCATTTAAGACATCCGCTGATATGAAAATGTCAACGTGCAGATGAGCTACGCAGGACAAAACTGCATCACATGCTCCAAATATGTGCTGATCTGTTTAAGACATGGTATGGTATGCTGCTGGAGACATGGTATGGTATGCTGTGTGACGTAGGACAATGACATCCCTGTGATGCTGCGCGGCATCAAGAGAATGACGTAACAACGGTCACATGATGCACATGTACTGACAGCATGAATGTATGTATAAGTACAGTAAGTATACTAAGTACAGTAAGTACACTAAGTAGAGTAAGTACAGTAAGGAAAGTAAGTAGAGTATGAGTACGGTAAGTACAGTAAGGAAAGTAAGTAGAGTATGAGTACGGTAAGTAGAGTAAGTACAGTAGGAAGAGTAAGTACAGGAAGTAGAATAAGTGCAGTAAGGAGAATAAGTACGGTAAGGAGAGTAAGTAGAGTAAGTACGATAAGTACAGTAAGTAGAGTAAATACGGTAAGTACAGTAAGTAGAATAAGTAGAGTAAGTAAGTACAGTAAGTACAGTAAGTAAGTTGAGTAAGTAAGTACAGTAAGTGGATTAAGTACGGTAAGTACAGTAAGTAAGAATATTAAATAGAGTAAGTAGAGTTAGTAGAGCAAGTACAGTAAGGAGAGTAAGTACGGTAAGTACAGTAAGTAAGAATATTAAGTAGAGTAAGTAGAGTTAGTACAGTAAGGAGAGTAAGTACGGTAAGTACAGTAAGTAGAGTAAATACGGTAAGTACAGTAAGAAGAGTAAGTAGAGTAAGTACAGTAAGTAGAGTAAGCAAGTACAGCAAGTAAGTAGAGTAAGTACAGTAAGTATGGTAAGTAGAGTAAGTACGGTAAGTAGAGTAAGTAGGTAGAGTAAGTAAGTACAGTAAGTTAAGTTAGAGTAAGTAAGTACAGTAAGTTAAGTTAGAGTGAGTAAATACAGTTAAGTGGAGTGAGTACGGTAAGTAGAGTAAGTAAGTACAGTAAGTAGAGTAAGTAAGTAGAGTAAGTACAGTAAGTAAGACGAGTAAGTAGAGTAAGTACGGTAAGTAGAATAAGTAGAGTAAGTAGAGTAAGTAGGTAGAGTAAGTAAGTACAGTAAGTTAAGTTAGAGTAAGTAAGTCGAGTAAGTACAATGACTGGAGTAAGTACGGTAAGTACAGTAAGTAGAGTAAGTAAGAAGATTAAGTAGAGTAAGTACGGTAAGTACAGTAAGTAGAGTTAGTAGAGTAAGTACAGTAAGTAGAGTAAGTACAGTAAGTACGGTAAGTAGAGTAAGTAGAGAAGTACAGTAAGTAGCGTAAGTAAGTACAGTAAGTGGAGTAAGTAGATTAAGTACAGTAAGTAAGTACAGTAAGTAAATATATTAAGTAAGTACAGTAAGTACAATAAGTAGATTAAGTAGAGTAAGTAAGTAGAGTAAGTACAGTAAGTAGAGTAAGTGGGTAGAGTAAGTAGATTAAGTATAGTAAGTAGAGTAAGTAAGTAAGTAGAGTAAGTAGAGTAAGTAAGCAGAGTGAGTAAGTAAGTAGAGTAAGTAGAGTAAGTAAGTAGAGTGAGTAAGTAATTAGTGTAAGTAGAGTACATATAGTAAGTATAGTATAATCTGAGCATGCTTCTCAACATGAAAGCAGGAATGTGGTTGTCATGACGATTACCGGCGCCTCTCCTCTCACGGCATCCTTCTTGTTCACCGTCATCTCGCCTTTGCGGTTGGATCTCTCCAAGTTGATGATGTTCCACACGTGCAGCTGCAGCGCCTCCTTGCTCCTGCACACCACACAGCACATGTCAAGTACACATAGCAGTAGAGGTCAAGTACAGTAACAAGTCAACTAGAAGCAACAATACAATAGAATGAAATAAAATACAAATTCAAAGAAGTGAACAAACACAAACATCTGTCAGGATTGTTACAACCAAGAGTGGATGCCATTTTGGAAAAACGACTCAATTAGACAAGGCATAAATAAAGAAAATGAAAATAAAATAAAATTAGATTAGTTCAATTGAATTAAATCGAATCGAATTAAAATAAAATAAAATAAAATAAAATAAAATAAGGAAACAAACATTTGTTAGGATTGGATAAAACAAAAGGCTGAACATTGCTTTTGAAAGAACAAGGACTAGATAAAAAAGGCATAAATTAAGAAAATAATCAGATTAGAAAATACATTTGATCAAATCCATTTACAGCGAGTTCAATCAAAATCAAATAACATGCACAGGAAACATAATAAAATAAAATAAACCAAAACCATCACTAAATGAACAACACATAACAAAACTGTTAGGACTGGATAAAAAATAATATTTTTGAAGAAAAGAAACACTAAATAAAACAATGCATGAATAAAGAAAATACAAATAAAATTAGACAAGATAAGATAATAATAATAATAAATAAATAAATAAATAAACAACATGTAACAAACATCTTTTTAGGATTGGATAAACACAGAGTTCAAAAAAATGTTGGAAAAAAAAGACTAAATAAAAAATGCATAAATGAAGAAAATGAAAGTACAATTAATTAAAGATGAAATAATTATTACCAATTTTGCAAAAATAAAGTGCAAAATGAGTCAAAAGCACCCAGGCACAAGTCCAGCAACAACAATAAACAAAAAACAACAAACCTTAACAAACAAATCTAAAAATATGTTATAACCAATGATGAACAACATTTTTATTAGTTTTGACCGTATTAAAATAATATTAGGATTCTCAAAATTGAGTAAAAAATGTGTGGTGACAAAGAAAAACACAAATAAAGAACTAAACTAAACGCAAATTCCTAAAGTGATAAAATAAATTAAACAAAACATATTAGGTTAACATTAAATGTGTACCTCAACGTTTATGTTTGATGTGCATCGAAATAAATATTTATATTTGATGTTCAATGTGCATTGAAATAAATGTTTATGTTTGATGTTACAAAGTGTACATACAGTATGTGGATACTTCAAAGACTACTACAAAGTGTACACAGAGTATGTGACTACTCCAAAGTGTACACAGAGTATGTGACTACTCCAAAGTGTACACAGAGTATGTGACTACTCCAAAGTGTACACAGAGTATGTGACTACTCCAAAGTGTACACAGAGTACTTGACTACTACATAGTGTACACAGAGTACGTGACTACTACATAGTGTACACGGTATAGCTCGGTTGGTAGAGTGGCCGTGCCAGCAACTTGAGGGTTCCAGGTTTAAATGTAATTTAGAGATTGGGTTCCACTATGTAAAAGCGCTTTGAGTCACTAGAGAAAAGCGCTATATAAATATAATTCACTTCACTTAACTTCACTACACGGATTACGTGACTACTACAAAGTGTACACAGAGTATGTGACTACTCCAAAGTATACACGGATTACATGACTACTCTAAAGTATACACGGATTACGTGACTACTCCAAAGTGTACACAGAGTACCTGACTACTCCAAAGTGTACACAGAGTATGTGACTACTCCAAAGTATACACGGATTACGTGACTACTCCAAAATGTACACAGGGTATGTGACTACTCCAAAGTGTACACCGAGTACGTGACTACTACAAAGTATACACAGAGTACGTGACTACTCCAAAGAATACACAGAGTATGTGACTTCTCCAAAGTATACACAGAGTACGTGACTACTCCAAAATGTACACAGAGTACGTGACTACTCCAAAGTGTACACAGAGTACCTGACTACTCCAAAGTATACACAGAGTATGTGACTACTCCAAAGTGTACACAGAGTATGTGACTACTACAAAGTGTACACAGAGTATGTGACTACTCCAAAGTGTACACAGAGTACTTGACTACTACATAGTGTACACAGAGTACGTGACTACTACATAGTGTACACGGTATAGCTCGGTTGGTAGAGTGGCCGTGCCAGCAACTTGAGGGTTCCAGGTTTAAATGTAATTTAGAGATTGGGTTCCACTATGTAAAAGCGCTTTGAGTCACTAGAGAAAAGCGCTATATAAATATAATTCACTTCACTTAACTTCACTACACGGATTACGTGACTACTACAAAGTGTACACAGAGTATGTGACTACTCCAAAGTATACACGGATTACATGACTACTCTAAAGTATACACGGATTACGTGACTACTCCAAAGTGTACACAGAGTACCTGACTACTCCAAAGTGTACACAGAGTATGTGACTACTCCAAAGTATACACGGATTACGTGACTACTCCAAAGTGTACACCGAGTACGTGACTACTACAAAGTATACACAGAGTACGTGACTACTCCAAAGAATACACAGAGTATGTGACTTCTCCAAAGTATACACAGAGTACGTGACTACTCCAAAATGTACACAGAGTACGTGACTACTCCAAAGTGTACACAGAGTACCTGACTACTCCAAAGTATACACAGAGTATGTGACTACTCCAAAGTGTACACAGAGTATGTGACTACTCCAAAGTGTACACAGAGTATGTGACTACTCCAAAGTATACACGGATTACATGACTACTCTAAAGTATACACGGATTACGTGACTACTCCAAAGTGTACACAGAGTACCTGACTACTCCAAAGTGTACACAGAGTATGTGACTACTCCAAAGTATACACGGATTACGTGACTACTCCAAAATGTACACAGAGTACGTGACTACTCCAAAGTGTACACCGAGTACGTGACTACTACAAAGTATACACAGAGTACGTGACTACTCCAAAGAATACACAGAGTATGTGACTTCTCCAAAGTATACACAGAGTACGTGACTACTCCAAAATGTACACAGAGTACGTGACTACTCCAAAGTGTACGCAGAGTACCTGACTACTCCAAAGTATACACAGAGTATGTGACTACTCCAAAGTGTACACAGAGTATGTGACTACTACAAAGTGTACACAGAGTATGTGACTACTCCAAAGTGTACTTGTAAGTACTCACCTGATGGTGGCAGGTCCCTTGCCGAGGTCGTAGCGGAACTCCAGGAATCCTCGGTTGAGCGACAAGGAGATAAAGTCTCCTTTCCCGTCAGACTTCTGGCCGTTGTAGAAAATGATGCCGTCTGAGTTGTTGGCCATGAGGACCAAGGTCATGCTGACCTTCTGGCTGCAGACCACAATAACAAGGTTGAGTTAGAGAGCAGAGCTGCTAGGCGAGGTGCAGGGAGAAATGTTACCGTAGATCATGGCCGTAGAGATGAAGTCCCTTCAGCTCCAGGTAGGAGTCTCCATTGAAGGACGGCATGTAAGCTCCGCCCCTTTCCGCCACTGCATACACAGCAGGAAGATGATTGTGAAACCATGTTGGGTTCACGTCTTTATCAAACTACAGAAGTGTCCTGTCCCATATTAATATTACTTTGATATCAGCAGTATCAGTGCAGTTCTAACTCACTCTCTACTTATCACAAGGTTGATATCACTCTTTATATTGTGTCTGTGAAGTATTTATGTTGGAGTTGTGGGGGAAATATCAGCGGATAACAATAAAAATAAGGTTGATATTGACATGTCAGTTGTCCACACATATGAACATTGTTGTCCACACATGCAGTTAAACGTGATGCTAGTGTTTGAATGTGATGCGAGCAGCTAAATGTGATGCTAGCAGTTAAATGTGATACTAACATTTGATAGTGATGCTAGCAGTTAAATGTGATGCTAGCAGTTAAATGTGATACTAACATTTGATAGTGATGCTAGCAGTTAAATGTGATGCTAGCAGTTAAATGTGATACTAACATTTGATAGTGATGCTAGCAGTTAAATGTGATGCTAGCAGTTAAATGTAATGCTAGCAATTAAATGTGATGCTAGCAGTTAAATTTGATGCTAGCAATTAAATGTGATGCTAGCAGTTACATTTGATGCATGCTAGCATTTGAATGTGATGCTACCAGTTAAATTTGATGCTAGCATTTGAATGTGATGCTAGCAGCTAAATGTGATGCTAGCAGTTAAATGTGATGCTAGCAGTTGAATGTGAAGCTAGCAATTGAATGTGATGCATGCAGTTAAATGTGATGCTAGCATTTGAATGTGATGCTAACAGTTAAATGTGATGCTAGCAGTTACATGTGATGCTAGCATTTGAATGTGATGCTAGCAGTTAAACGTGATGCTAGCATTTGAATGTGATGCTAGCAGTTGAACGTGATGCTAACATTTGAATGTGATGCTAGCAGTTAAATTTGATGCTAGCATTTGAATGTCATGCTAGCAGCTAAATGTGATGCTGGCAGTTAAATGTGATGCTAGCAATTAAATGTGATGATAACAGTTAAATGTGATGCTAGCATTTGAATGTGATGCTAGCAATTGGATGTGATGCATGCAGTTAAATGTGATGCTAGCATTTGAATGTGATGCTAACAGTTAAATGTGATGCTAGCAGTTACATGTGATGCTAGCATTTGAATGTGATGCTAGCAGTTAAATGCGATGCTAGCATTTGAATGTGATGCTAGCAGTTAAATGTGAGGCTAGCATTTGAATGTGATGCTAGCAGTTAAATGTGATGCTAGCAGTTAAATGTGATGCTAGCATTTGAATGTGATGCTAGCATTTGAATGTGATGCTAACAGTTACATGTGATGCTAACAGTTAAATGTGATGCTAGCAGTTAAATGTGATGCTATCAGTTAAATGGGATGCTACCAGTTAAATGTGATGCTAGCAGTTAAATGTGATGCTAGCATTTGAATGTGATAGTAGCAGTTAAACGTGATGCTAGCATTTTAATGTGATGCTAGCAGTTGAACGTGATGCTAACATTTGAATGTGATGCTAGCAGTTAAATGTGATGCTAGCATTTGAATGTGATGCTAGCAGCTAAATGTGATGCTAGCAGTTAAATGTGATGCTAGCAATTAAATGTGATGGTAACAGTTAAATGTGATGAAAGCATTTGAATGTGATGCTAACAGTTAAATGTGACGCTAGCAGCTAAATGTGATGCTAGCAATTAAATGTGATGCTAGCAGGTAAAAATGATGCTAGCAATTAAATGTGATGCTAGCAGTTAAATGTGATGCTAGCAGTTAAATGTGAAGCTAGCAATTGAATGTGATGCACGCAGTTAAATGTGATGCTAGCATTTGAATATGATGCTAACAGTTAAATGTGATGCTAGCATTTGAATGTGATAGTAGCAGTTAAACGTGATGCTAGCATTTGAATGTGATGCTAGCAGTTGAACGTGATGCTAACATTTGAATGTGATGCTAGCAGTTAAATTTGATGCTAGCATTTGAATGTGATGCTAGCAGCTAAATGTGATGCTGGCAGTTAAATGTGATGCTAGCAATTAAATGTGATGATAACAGTTAAATGTGATGCTAGCATTTGAATGTGATGCTAACAGTTAAATGTGATGCTAGCAGTTAAATATGATGCTAGCAGTTAAATGTGATGCTAGCAGTTAAATGTGATGCTAGCAGTTGAATGTGAAGCTAGCAATTGAATGTGATGCATGCAGTTAAATGTGATGCTAGCATTTGAATGTGATGCTAGCAGTTAAATGCGATGCTAGCATTTGAATGTGATGCTAGCAGTTAAATGTGAGGCTAGCATTTGAATGTGATGCTAGCAGTTAAATGTGATGCTAGCAGTTAAATGTGATGCTAGCATTTGAATGTGATGCTAGCATTTGAATGTGATGCTAACAGTTAAATGTGATGCTAGCAGTTAAATGTGATGCTATCAGTTAAATGGGATGCTACCAGTTAAATGTGATGCTAGCAGTTAAATGTGATGCTAGCATTTGAATGTGATAGTAGCAGTTAAACGTGATGCTAGCATTTTAATGTGATGCTAGCAGTTGAACGTGATGCTAACATTTGAATGTGATGCTAGCAGTTAAATGTGATGCTAGCATTTGAATGTGATGCTAGCAGTTAAATGTGATGCTAGCAGTTAAATGTGATGCTAGCATTTGAATATGACGCTAGCAGTTAAACGTGATGCTAGCATTTGAATGTGATGCTAGCAGTTAAACGTGATGCTACCATTTGAATGTGATGCGAGCAGTTAAATGGGATGCTAGCATTTGAATGTGATGCTAACAGTTAAATGTGATACTAGCATTTGAATGTGGTGCTAACAGTTAAATGTGATGCTAGCAGTTAAATGTGATGCTAGCAGTTAAATGTGATGCGAGCAGTTAAATGTGATGCGAGCAGTTAAATGTGATGCTAGCAGTTACATGTGATGCTAGCATTTGAATGTGATGCTAGCAGTTAAATGCGATGCTAGCATTTGAATGTGATGCTAGCAGTTAAATGTGAGGCTAGCATTTGAATGTGATGCTAGCAGTTAAATGTGATGCTAGCAGTTAAATGTGATGCTAGCATTTGAATGTGATGCTAGCAGTTAAATACATAATAGCGATTCTTCAGACTGAGTGCTTGGGCAAAACTAAGAAGAAAAATAGGCCTACCACAGTTCATTAGCATTAAAGCTACATACGCACACAAAGTGTGTTCCGGTAAAGTTTGCTAAAAGCACTTTTAAACGGTCTTAACTCCGGCAGCAAGGCGTTTAGCAAGAACGCCAGTTGACCTTTGAAATGTCAACAGACTTGAAGTATTAGTGATGATACGACTAGAAGGTACAGACGCTACAAATACTACCTTACAGCTTATTTCAACTCTGCACTGTAAATAAAAACACTTTTTCCAGAGATAGTAATTTCCTGGAAGATGGTAGAGTAAACAACCTGGCCAGTTATTTAGTGTAGTAGCCACTGTTTTTCTTCCTTTGACAGAGTGGCAGCTAAAAGTGGAGCGGCACCAGTCCCGGTCAGCGCATGAATCAAAGCAGAAGTTGAAATGATGCTGAGCCACGCAGACGCTCCCTCTTTTTTGATTGATTGATTGATTTAGCGCTTGAACGCGGGAATCAATGAGATGAATAATCGCATCAGCCCGCAGACCAACGCCTGATTAATGGCGGCGTCACTCAGAACTCCAGACATGTTGGCCGCGCTCTCACGCATACACACAAAAGGGAAAATACCTTTGAGAGAATTAGTCACACTATTTTATGAGCATATAAAAATATATACACATTATACACATATACATACATATAAACATATATACATATATATACCGTATTTTCCGCACTATAAGGCGCACCTAAAAACCACAATTTTTCTCAAAAGCTGACAGTGCGCCTTATAACCCGGTGCGCTTTATTACGATTCATTTTCATAAAGTTTCGATCTCGCAACTTCGGTAAACAGCCGCCATCTTTTTTCCCGGTAGAACAGGAAGCGCTTCTTCTTCTACGCAAGCAACCGCCAAGGAAAGCACCCGCCCCCATAGAACAGGAAGCGCTTCTTCTTCTACTGTAAGCAACCACCCGCCCCCGGAAGAAGAAGAAAAAACGCGCGGATATCACCGTACGTTTCATTTCCTGTTTACATCTGTAAAGACCACAAAATGGCTCCTACTACGCGACAAGGATCCGGTTCATAAAAAGACGCAATCTCTCCATCCGCACACGGATTACTATTTCACAGCAACTGATATTCCTGTGAACCGCACTGTGGAACGGGAGCACGTACGGTGAATATTCGCACCACAGGGAATGAGAAGTCATCCTTCACTGTGGTTCTAGCTTGCCATGCTAACTTCCACCCATGGTGATATTCAAAAGGAAGACCTTGCCAAAAGAGACCTTTCCAGCCGGCGTCATCATAAAAGCTAACTCGAAGGGATGGATGGATGAAGAAAAGATGAGCGAGTGGTTAAGGGAAGTTTACGCGAAGAGGCCGGGTGGCTTTTTTCACACAGCTCCGAAGGCGAACACACCTTCACTAAGACGGGCAGACAGCGCCGGACGACATACGCCAACATTTGCCAGTGGATCGTAAATGCCTGGGCAGATATTTCGGTCACAACTGTGGTCCGAGCTTTCCGGAAGGCAGGATTCACAGAACTGCTGCACAACAACAGCGACACTGAATCCGATGACTTCGACGAGACGGAGCCGGCCATTTTTGGATCCCACGCTTGCGCAACTTTTCAATTCGGACACCGAAGACGAAGAATTCGAAGGATTTACGAATGAAGAATAACTTCAGAAGGTGAGCGCTATGTTTATTTTGTGTGTTGTGACATTAACGTTCGAGCAACATTATGTTGCTATTGCTCTACACCATTTTGAATTTTACTATGTTTGTGATTGCACATTTGCGTACATTTTGGGACAGAGTTGTTAGAACGCTGGTTTTCAATATATTATTAAAGTTTGACTGAACTATCTGACTGTTTTTTTGACATTCACTTTAGCGCAGCGTTTTTTTGACATTCACTTTAGCGCAGCGTAGGCGCGGCTTATAGTCCGGGGCGGCTTATTGGTGGACGAAATTATGAAATATGTAATTCATAGAAGGTGCGGCTAATAATCCGGTGCGCCTTATAGTGCGGAAAATACGGTATATATATATATATTTATATATACACACACAAACAAACACACACACACGCGCACACACACACACACACACACACACACACACACACACACACACACACACACACACACACACACACACACGCACACACACACACACACGCACACACACACACACACACACACACACACACACACACACACACACACACACACACACACACACACACACACACACACGTAAATATGTTTAGACTGCGCTATGAACCTACCAGAAAGACAGTTGCTGTTTGGTCTTTAAAGCTGTCCATAGCGTTTCTACTCCTATGGATTCTTCATTAATCACTCCAAGCAACGTTTTACAATATAACTAAAACAATGAATACTTACTAAAACGTAACAAACACACACACACACACACACATGTATATACACACTTACATATAAATATATATGTACATATACACATTATAAATATACATACATATACGTATAACATTTATATACATATATATACATATAAACACACACACACACACACACACACACACACATTTATATATATATACATAGCCATGTGTTGTGTTAGTTTATTTGCACAGTGAGTGGGTCACATATAAAAATGCTGTGCTCACTGCAAAGCACAATTTAAGGTCATTGACCTGAATGACTCACAATGTCCACAAGATGGCAGCAATTGTACTAATTATACTGTCAGATATTTTACAAATGAATTCCTTATTAAACTTGTGACATCTCGCAGGCCAAATTCAACACGCCGGCGAGCCACATTTGGCCCTAGAGCCGCAGCTGTAGCAATATGCCAACGCATGAAGTGGGATTACCTTGCTCGCAGTGCCTCCCCTGGCGCCCCATGGGGCACTCGCACCTGTAGCCTCCCTCGGGCAGCGCCTGGCACTGGGAGGACGGGTGGCACCTGTCGGGCTGGCACGGGTCATGGACGTCGGCACAGGTGGGACCTGGAGGGAGGTGAAAGTCAACATGAGGCAGGTAACGGTGTCACGTCGCAGGAGGACTTGTAGTGGGGGATCAAGTTTCTGCTTGAAGGGCTGCTGGGTGATGAGGTGAGAATCCTGCGGTGAGGGAGCACTTAAATGAGCTCTTGTACCCTCTGCTCTTTTCAAAGTCTTCTTCTCGAAAACAAAAGCAAAAACAAAGATTTTACCCTCCTAATCACCATCTACCAGGTCCACAACCCTGGATCTTATAATACTAGTGTTGTATAACACCTGTGTCAATACATGTTATAATACTAGTGTTGTATAACACCTGTGTCAATACATGTTATAATACTAATGTTGTACAACACCTGTGTCAATACATGTTATAATACTAGTGTTGTATAACACCTGTGTCAATACATGTTATAATACTAATGTTGTACAACACCTGTGTCAATACATGTTATAATACTAGTGTTGTATAACACCTGTGTCAATACATGTTATAATATTATTGTTGTATACACCTGTGCCAATGTATGTTATAATACTAATGTTGTACAACACCTGTATCAATGTATATTATAATACGAATGTTGTATAACACCTGTGTCAATACATGTTATAATACTAATGTTGTATAACACCTGTGTCAATACATGTTATAATACTAATGTTGTATAACACCTGTGTCAATACATGTTATAATACTAATGTGGTATAACACCTGTGTCAATGTATGTTATAATACCAATGTTGTATAACACCTGTATCAATGTATGTTATAATACTAATGTTGTATAACACCTGTGTCAATATATGTTATAATACTAATGTTGTATAACACCTGTGTCAATGTATGTTATTATACTAATGTTGTATAACAACTGTGTCAATGTATGTTATAATACTAATGTTGTATAACACCTGTGTCAATACATGTTATAATACTAGTGTTGTATAACACCTGTGTCAATACATGTTATAATACTAATGTTGTATAACACCTGTGTCAATGTATGTTATAATACCAATGTTGTATAACACCTGTATCAATGTATGTTATAATACTAATGTTGTATAACACCTGTGTCAATATATGTTATAATACTAATGTTGTATAACACCTGTGTCAATACATGTTATAATACTAGTGTTGTATAACACCTGTGTCAATACATGTTATAATACTAATGTTGTACAACACCTGTGTCAATACATGTTATAATACTAGTGTTGTATAACACCTGTGTCAATACATGTTATAATATTATTGTTGTATACACCTGTGCCAATGTATGTTATAATACTAATGTTGTACAACACCTGTATCAATGTATATTATAATACGAATGTTGTATGACACCTGTGTCAATACATGTTATAATACTAATGTTGTACAACACCTGTGTCAATACATGTTATAATACTAATGTTGTATAACACCTGTGTCAATACATGTTATAATACTAATGTTGTACAACACCTGTGTCAATACATGTTATAATACTAGTGTTGTATAACACCTGTGTCAATACATGTTATAATATTATTGTTGTATACACCTGTGCCAATGTATGTTATAATACTAATGTTGTACAACACCTGTATCAATGTATATTATAATACGAATGTTGTATAACACCTGTGTCAATACATGTTATAATACTAATGTTGTACAACACCTGTGTCAATACATGTTATAATACTAATGTTGTATAACACCTGTGTCAATACATGTTATAATACTAATGTGGTATAACACCTGTGTCAATGTATGTTATAATACCAATGTTGTATAACACCTGTATCAATGTATGTTATAATACTAATGTTGTATAACACCTGTGTCAATATATGTTATAATACTAATGTTGTATAACACCTGTGTCAATGTATGTTATTATACTAATGTTGTATAACAACTGTGTCAATGTATGTTATAATACTAATGTTGTATAACACCTGTGTCAATACATGTTATAATGCTAATGTTGTATAACACCTGTGTCAATACATGTTATAATACTAGTGTTAGATTACTTTCTAGAAGTAATTTTCCGTAACCCATTAGGTGGTTAAAGTGCGTACACTCAACACACACTCCCCTCTCATGAAACATCTCTCAACTGCATATGCCGGATATATGAAGTTTTTTTTTTTTTTTTTCAAGTAACACATTACTCCTTTACCAAGTACTTAATTACATGTATTGAAGTAGAGTAACTAGGATTACTTTTTAGAAGTTATTTTTTAGTGACCCATTAGGTGGTTAAAGTGTGTACACTCGACACACACTCCGCTCTCATGAAACATCTCTCAACTGCATATGCCTGATATATGAAGATTTTTTCTCTCTCCAAATCCTTTTTTGGAGCCAGGCACAAAAGTTGAGTTGGACAATTAAGTTGGCCGAGGCCAGAAAGTTTGTGCACACACGAGCAGGCAGCTTCTTCTTCTCCTCGACACGCTTGTTAGCTGCCGGCTGCTGCAGGCGGACACAAACAAGAAGAAGGAAGCCCAGTTGGGCCAAACGGCCAATTACTGAACATTCTTCCCTGTCCACACGTCAGCCTTTCATCTCCCACCTCGGTGTTGGACCCCCATCTTTGAATACCACAACAAACAGCAGACGTCTCCACAGGACTCAACCACTGTCAGATTTAACCAATCTGGATTTTATTCTCCTCGGTCAACACAAACTGTGAGCGCAGGACCAGCTTACATTTAGAACACTATTTGCCAGCAAACCTGATTGACTACATGTTCGTATTAAGAACATTATTTTTTCCATAACCAAATATACTTATAAAGGAATCATCTTATTTATTATTGTTACAACTAATTACATCATTTTCTACAAGATACCACTAGATTTTTCATGTTCCAAAAATAATAATATAATAATAATAATAATATTAATTTAAAAAAAAGTAGCATTTATCTTGTAAAAAAATAAAAATACATATAAATAATAGTAAACTCTTAAAAAATTAGGTAATATAACAATAACGTTGTAAATATATTTCAAAAATATAAATACAAATAAATAGTTTTAAAATAAAACATTTCGAAATATTTCTAGTAACACAATTGCCCAAAATTCCTATGAGAACATGGGAGTTTGTAATGTCAAAAAAATAAAATACAATTATGGCATTTTAAAGTAAATATGAATGAAATGCTAATCTTAATAAAAAGCATAAATATTTCCACTAACTGTAGTGAATTCGTTTTCAACACAATTCCAAAAAATACCTGTGAGAACATAAAAAATTAGGATAATTTGCATTTATTTTGTATAAAAAAAAATACAAATAAATAAAAAATAGTAAACCGTTAAAAAAATAAGATCATATAATAGTGTTTTAAATATATTTAAAAATATAAATTAAAAAAAAAATAATTTGATTTTTTTTTTAAATATATATTTCTAGTAACACAATTGCCCAAAATTCCTATGAGAACATGGGAATTTGTAATGTCAAATAAATACAATTATGACATTTTAAGATATGAATGAAATAATAATCTTAATAAAAAGCATAAATATTTCCACTAACTGTAGTGAATTCGTTTTCAACACAATTTCAGAAAATTACAGTGAGAACATCAAAAATGAGGATATTTTGCATACATCTTGTATAAAAAATACGAATAAACAAATAATAAACTGTAAAAAAATAAGGTAATATAAAAAAAATATATTAAAAAAAGTATGAACACAAATAATGCATTTGAAAATTAAACATTACTAAATATTTCTAGTAACATATTTGCCCCAAATTCCAATGAGAACATGAGAATTTGTAATGTCAAAAAAATAAAATAAAATGACATTTTAAAGATATTAATTATATAAAAAATGTATTATAAAAAGCATAAATATTTCCACTAACTGTAGTGAATTAGTTTTCAACACAATTCCAGAAAATTCCTGTGAGAACATAAAAAATGGGGATGCAAAAAAGACAAATTAATGACATTTGACATATATTGTGGAAAAACAGATCAAATAGTAGGTCAATAATCATAATAATAATCATCATCAATTAAATGGAGAGCGTTTTGTGAGAAAATCTTACTAAATGTTCCAGACAACATGAGTATTTGGAGTGTTTGTTTAGAAAAATAATGATAACAAATCAATTAAAGCTATTAAAATACATCAATATGTTTATTTAATCGATGTATTTGTAGATATGACTTTGTGTTTTTTTTTGTTTTTTTGTTGTTTCTTTCTTTTTTTGGGGGGTGGGGGGGTGATATGGGTGGGATATAAACAAAAATATTTTGACATTTAGGGCAGACAATAGATATATGATTTATGTGATGCAATGGATAGGAATGTCTGATGCTGGATGTCAATAAAAAATAAAAAATAAAAAATAAAGCTATTAAAAAAATCTAATAAATTAAAGCTGTTAAAAAACATAAAACTAATTAAATTATAAACAAAAAAATCAACTTTTCTGTTAACTGTACTTGTTTTAAATATTCTTATGACCAGTTGGGGTGTTCAATAAAATAAACTTCAAATGAATACAAATACAAATCTCTTAAAGTATCAAATAATAAGTTTAGCCAGAATCTTTTCCACAAAATCCTACTAAATTGGGTGTTAAAAAAATAACAAAATAAATAAATTACATAAAAGTATTTTGTAAAAAAAAAAAAAAAAATCAAGAGAATACATAATAAAATATCTTAAATAATCAAATAATAAATGATTAACAACAAAATATCTAATAAGGGATTCATTTTCTACAAAATGCCACTAAATTCTTATGAAATAATCCAAGGTGTTTGAAAAAGAAAAAGAAAGATAATAAAATACCAATTTTAATTTATTTTCTAATGAAGGGAAATCTCTAAATTTTTTGTGGTAACGAGCTTGACATTTTCATTTTTATTTTTTTTTTTTTGACATAGCTTGACATTTTTGAGCGAAACGAAAGAAAATAAAGTATATTTCTGGTGTGTTGCACCTTTTTGGCCGTTCCCTATAAGCATGAGTGTTTGAAGAATGATGGAAGTATGGTTGAGATGTAGCATTTTCATACATTTCAGGACGTAACATGAGTGTGTGTGTGTGTGTGTGTGTGTGTGTGTTCTTGTATCTCTACCCTTTTTGAGACATGAAGAAGGAAAAGTAGCTTCCATATGAGGAGGTGTAAACAAGTGATGACATAAATCATGGTCCCAATAACATTGCATCTAATAGAGAGCGAAATACTAGAGTCCGTGAACATTGCTCCAAAGTCAGGATTTTTGTTGATTTAATGTGCATACAAAAGTAAACATTGACAGGTGCAAAGGCAGCAATATATGATAAAACAAGATAGCAGCTAAGCACATTACAAAAAACAAAAAATGGAGATCTCATTTGCTCCCCTGGTGGTGACATCTAGCAAAACGAGGGTGGTCCCAAAAAAGGAGGGATTTTTCAAATTGACTGTGTGTTGGTTTTAAAAGTGCTCCCCCTCTGGTCAACATATGAAATAACAAGTGTGTAAAAAAAATTGAAGTGCTCCCCCTCTGGTCAACATATGTAATAACAAGTGTGTGTAAGTAATTAAAATGTGCCCCCTTTGGCCAACATTAATAAAAAAAAAACTAAATACATATGTATATAGAGACATACTGGAATACTGAAGTAAATAATGAAAATTAAAAACCAATTACAAAAAATTATTAAAAAAAAGAAAAAACCTAAAAGCTTACCTTTTTTATATTTGCATAGTATGTATATATTATTAATGTTGTAAATACACATCTTTATATATCTAGAAAGGGTGGTCTTAAAGAGGGAGGCATTATTCTCAGGTGTGTGTGTGTGTGTGTGTGTGTGTGTGTGTGTGTGTGTGTGTGTGTGTGTGTGTGTGTGTGTGTGTGTGTGTGTGTGCAAATGTGTGTGTGCGTGTGTGCGCCACCTACCCCAGTATCCTTTGCTGCACTGACAGTGGAACATCTCGGCTTCCTTCACTTGACAGGCAGCACCGTTCTTGCAGGGGTCGGGCAGGCAGGGGTTGTTGCCGCACTCGCCCACGCCGCTGCCGTACAGACTGTCGCCGCCGCTCTCTTGCAGACTCAACACGCGGTTGTTGACGTCCAGCAGGCGGATGCAGCCCGTCAGGCCCGAGGCCACAGCCGTCCTCTCCCGGACGCTGCGCGGCACAGAGAGTCATCAGTGTCTACACCGGGAAGTAACCACCACCAACAGTGTTGCTTTCACATGGAATGGAAAACATACAATTGTTCTTTTAGGGAAAACAATGATGTTTTTTTGTTTTTTGTTTTCTTAGAAATTTAGATTCTTTTTTTTGTTTTTAAAAAATATATATTTTCCAGATAAAAAAAAAATCTGAAAATTCCAGTGAAATTTTAAAACATATATATATATATATATATATATATATATATACACATACCGTATTTTCCGCACTATTAGCCGCACCTAAAAACCACAAATTTACTCAAAAGCTGACAGTGCGGCTTATAACCCGGTGCGCTTTATATATGGATTAATATTAAGATTCATTTTCATAAAGTTTAGGTCTCGCAACTACGATAAACAGCCGCCATCTTTTTTCCCCGTAGAAGAGGAAGCGCTTCTTCTTCTACGCAAGCAACCGCCAAGGTAAGCACCCGCCCCCATAGAAGAGGAAGCGCTTCTTCTTCTACTGTAAGCAACCACCCGCCCCCGTAGAAAAAGAAGGAGCGCGCGGATATTACGTTTCATTTCCTTTGTGTGTTTACATCTGTAAAGACCACAAAATGGCTCCTACTAAGCGACAGGTTTCCGGTTCATAAAAAGACGCAATCTCTCCATCCGCACACGGACTACTATTTCACAGCAACTGCCTAAAGACTTTCAAGAAAAGCTGGCTACTTTCCGTGCATATTGTAAAAACAAGATAGCTGAAAAAAAGATCCGGCCAGAGAACATTATCAACATGGACGAGGTTCCACTGACTTTTGATATTCCTGTGAACCGCACTGTGGATACAACGGGAGCACGTACGGTGAATATTCGCACCACAGGGAATGAGAAGTCATCCTTCACTGTGGTTCTAGCTTGCCATGCTAATGGCCAGAAACTTCCACCCATGGTGATATTCAAAAGAAAGACCTTGCCAAAAGAGACCTTTCCAGCCGGCGTCATCATAAAAGCTAACTCGAAGGGATGGATGGATGAAGAAAAGATGAGCGAGTGGTTAAGGTAAGTTTACGCGAAGAGGCCGGGTGGCTTTTTTCACGCAGCTCCGTCCATGTTGATATACGACTCCATGCGCGCCCACATCACGCTGGTTTTTAATATATTATTAAAGTTTGACTGACCTATCTGACTGTTTTTTTGACATTCCCTTTAGCGCAGTTAGATGCGGCTTATAACACGGGGCGGCTTATAGGTGGACAAAGTTTTGAAATATGCCGTTCATTGAAGGCACGGCTTGTAACCCAGGGCGGCTTATGGTGCGGAAAATACGATATATATATATATATATCCATCCCATCCATCCATCTTCTTCCGCTTATCCGAGGTCGGGTCGCGGGGGCAGCAGCCTAAGCAGGGAAGCCCAGACTTCCCTCTCCCCAGCCACTTCGTCCAGCTCCTCCCGGGGGATCCCGAGGCGTTCCCAGGCCAGCCGGGAGACATAGTCTTCCCAACGTGTCCTGGGTCTTCCCCGTGGCCTCCTACCAGTCGGACGTGCCCTAAACACCTCCCGAGGGAGGCGATCGGGTGGCATCCTGACCAGATGCCTGAACCACCTCATCTGGCTCCTCTCGATGTGGAGGAGCAGCGGCTTTACTTTGAGCTCCCCCCGGATGACAGAGCTTCTCACCCTATCTCTAAGGGAGAGCCCTGCCACCCGGCGGAGGAAACTCATTTCGGCCGCTTGTACCCGTGATCCTGTCCTTTCGGTCATAACCCAAAGCTCATGACCATAGGTGAGGATGGGAACGTAGATCGACCGGTAAATTGAGAGCTTTGCCTTCAGCTCCTTCTTCACCACAACGGATCGATACAGCGTCCGCATTACTGAAGATGCCGCACCGATCCGCCTGTCGATCTCACGATCCACTCTTCCCTCACTCGTAAACAAGACTCCGAGGTACTTGAACTCCTCCACTTGGGGCAGGGTCTCCTCCCCAACCCGAAGATGGCATTCCACCCTTTTCCGGGCGAGAACTATGGACTCGGGCTTGGAGGTGCTGATTCTCATCCCAGTCGCTTCACACTCGGCTGCGAACAGATCCAGCGAGAGCTGAAGATCCTGGCCAGATGAAGCCATCAGGACCACATCATCTGCAAAAAGCAGAGACCTATTCCTGTAGCCACCAAACCGGATCCCCTCAACGCCTTGACTGCGCCTAGAAATTCTGTCCATAAAAGTTATTGACAGAATCGGTGACAAAGGGCAGCCTTGGCGGAGTCCAACCCTCACTGGAAACGTGTCCGACTTTCTGCCGGCAATGCGGACCAAGCTCTGACACTGATCATACAGGGAGCGGACCGCCAAAATCAGACAGTCCGATACCCCATACTCTCTGAGCACTCCCCACAGGACTTCCCGAGGGACACGGTCGAATGCCTTCTCTAAGTCCACAAAGCACATGTAGACTGGTAGGGCAAACTCCCATGCACCCTCAAGGACCCTGCCGAGAGTATAGAGCTGGTCCACAGTTCCACGACCAGGACGAAAACCACACTGTTCCTCCTGAATCCGAGGTTCAACTATCCGGCGTAGCCTCCTCTCCAGCCTTCCCGGTAAGGTCTAAGGTCTATTCAGGTATGTATATATATATAAATATATATATATATATGTCTTTATAAGGTTATCCAAAAAATAGTGCTCGATGCCGTAGTAGAGCGCAATATATGTATGTGTGGGAAAAAAAATCACAAGACTATTTCATCTCTATTTCATCTAGTCTTGTGATTCTTTTCCCCACACATACACATATAAATATATATATATATATATATATATATATATATATATATATATATATATATATATATATATATATATATATATATATTTATATATATATATACCTGAATATATATATATATATATATATATATATATATATATATATATATATATATATATATATATATATATATATATATATATACATATGTATATATAAATATTGTTAATTATGTTATATATATTGTTTTGCTTCAGTGTGCCCTAATAATCTTAAATAAAATATTAAACAAAATCAAACTATACTTGTATTCACTTTTAATATTATTTCATATATATATATATATATATATATATATATATATATATATATATATATATATATATATATATATATATATATATATATATATATATATATATATATATATATATATATATATATATATATATATATGATACATATTCAGAAGAAGAAGGAGGAGAAGGAGAAGGAGAAGGAGAAGGAGAAGGAGACGGAGAAGGAGAAGGAGAAGGAGAAGGAGAAGGAGAAGGAGAAGGAGAAGAAGGAGAAGAAGAAGAAGGAGGAGAAGAAGGAAGAGGAGAAGGAGGAGGAGGAAGAGGAGAAGAAGAAGAAGGAGGAGGAGAAGGAGAAGAATGAGAAGGAGGAGAAGAAGGAGGAGAAGAAGGAGGGGAAGATGAAAGAAGAGGGAGAAGAACAAGGAGAAGGAGGAGGAGGAAGAGAAGAAGAAGGAGGAGGAAGAGGAGGAGAAAAAGAAGGAGAAGGTGAAGAAGGAGAAGAAGGAAAAGGAGGAGGAGGAGAAGAAGAAGGAGAAGAAGGATGAGGAGGAGAAGGAGGAGGAGAAGGAGGAGGAGAAGGAGAAGAAGAAGGTGGAGGAGAAGGAGAAGAAGAAGGTGGAGGAGAAGGAGAAGAAGAAGAAGAAGAGGGAGAAGAACAAGGAGAAGGAGGCGGAGGAAGAGAAGAAGAACAAGAAGAAGGAGGAAGAGGAAGAGAAGAAGAAGAAGAAGAAGGAGGAGAAGAAGAAAAATGTGATGGTGGAGAAGAAGGAGGAGAAGAAGAAGAGGAAGAAGAAGAAGAAGAAGAAGAAGAAGAAGGAGGAGGAGGAGGAGAAGGTGAAGGAGGAGAATAAGAAGAAGAAGGAGGAGAAAGAGAAAGAGGAGGAGGAGAAGAAGAAGAAGAAGAGGGAGAAGAGGGAGAAGAAGGAGAATGAGGAGAAGGAGAAGGAGAAGAAGGAGAAGGAGAAGGAGAAGAAGAAGAAGAAGAAGAAGAAGAAGAAGAAGAAGAAGAAGAAGAAGAAGAAGAAAAGGGAGAAGAAGGAGAATAAGAAGAAGGAAAAGATGGAGAAGAAGAAAGAGAAGAGGGAGAAGGAGAAGGAGAAGGAGGAGGAGAAGAAGGAGAAGTAGAAAAAGAAGGAGAAGAAGAAGAATAGGGAGAAGAAGGAGAAGAAGGAGGAGGAGAAGAAGAGGGAGGAAAAGAAGGAGAAGAAGAAGAATAGGGAGAAGAAGGAGAAGAAGGAGGAGAAGAAGAAGGAGGAAAATAAGGAGGAGAAGAAGAAGAAGGAGAAAAAGAAGAAGACGGAAGAGGAGAAGAAGGAGGAGAAGAAGAAGAAGGAGAAGGAGAAGAAGAAGGAAAAGAGACGTACTCTTGCGTGATGTCATCAGGAACTCCTCCCACAAAGAGGTGAGTGTCCAGGTTGAGTCCATCAGTTCCTCGAGGAGACTCTCCTGACACGTGAGGCTCCTGGTCCACACTCAACATGGCACTGCGACGATTACGTGTCACCACCAGATGGTGCCACACACCCACTGTCACCTCCACCTTGCTGAGCAGCACACCACTCCCTGAACCTGTGTTGAACCTGAGGGTGGACACACACTATTACATCACTGTTACATCACTGTCACCTCCACCTTGCTGAGCAGCACACCACTCCACACACTATAGCATCACTGACACACACTGCTTCATCACTGACACACACTGACACTAACTTGCTCACTAACTAACCAACCAACCAACCAACTCACTCACCCAGTAACTAACTGACTAACAAACTCAGTAACTAACTGACTAACAAACTCACTCACCCAGTAACTAACTGACTAACAAACTCAGTAACTAACTGACTAACAAACTCACTCACCCAGTAACTAACTGACTAACAAACTCACTCACTAACTCAGTAACTAACAAACTAACTCACTCACTAACTCAGTAAGTAACAAATTAACTCACTCAGTAATCAACCCACCCAGTCAGTCAGTCAGTCAGTAACTAACTAACTAATTAACTAACTGACTCACTCACTCACTGATTACCTCTCTCACCCAGTAACTAACTCAATATATTTGCACATTTAGACTGTTGTTGTTTTGTCAAAAGACAACTTGTACAAAAACTATCTCCTGCACATCTCAGTGGGCGTGGCCACACATCTCAGTGGGCGTGGCCACACATCTCAGTGGGCGTGGCCACCTATCTCAATGGGCGTGGCCTCATATATCAATGGGCGTGGAAGTTGTCATGAGAGAAAGTGTCCTGCTGGTTCACCATAAACACTGTGTGGGCGGATCAGGGTTGCCATGGCGACAAGAGTCCCCTCTTTAGCAGCCAAATGATCTCTTCAGCTATAACTAACTAGTAGTAGTAGTACTACAGTAGTACTGTAGTACTACAGTACTCCTGCAGTAGTACTGTACTACTGCAGGAGTACTGTAGTACTGCATGTATTTATGCAACACAACAATCTTATGTAGACAATATTCATGTGCAGTAGTACTACTGCAGTAGTACTGTAGTACTGCATGTATTTATGCAACATAATAATCTTATGTAGACAATATTCATGTGTAGTACTACTGCAGTAGTACTGTAGTACTGCATGTATTTATGCAACATAATAACAATCTTATGTAGACAATTTTCATGTGCAGTAGTACTGCAGTAGAACTGTAATACTGCATGTATTTATGCAACACAACAATCTCATGTAGACAATATTCATGTGCAGTACTACTGCAGTCGTACTGCATGTATTATCCAACATAATAACAATCTTATGTAGACAATATTCATGTGCAGTACTACTGCAGTAGTGCTGTAGTACTGCCTGTATTTATGCAACATAATAACAATCTTATGTAGACAATATTCATGTTCAGTAGTACTGCAGTTGTACTGTAATACTGCAAGTATTTATGCAACACAACAATCTTATGTAGACAATATTCATGTGCAGTACTACTGCAGTAGTACTGTAGTACTGCATGTATTTATGCAACATAATAACAATCTTATGTAGACAATAGTCATGTGCAGTAGTAATGCAGTAGTACTGTAATACTGCATGTATTTATGCACCACAACAATCTTATGCAGACAATATTCATGCTAACTGTTAGCATTTCAGTTTGGGCTTTTTCAGCTTTCACACGCAACTTCAACCCTTTTCTAGTTTGAAGGAAGAAGGCGGCCATCTCGAAGACAAAACATGGCAACAGGTGAGTAAACACAACGGCTACTGAACATTGTGACACAGGTGAGTGTTTACCTGAGCTCCACTTTGCCGTTGACCAGCGCCAAGGAGATGAAGTCCTTCTTGCCCTCCTGGCCGTTGTAGAGCAGGATGCCCGTCAGCTTGGCCGCACGGAACTCCATAGCGATGCGCACCGTGTGGTAGGCACTCATGGTCTGGAAGGCCAAGTAGGACTGACCTCCGAAAGACGGAATGAAGAACTTCATGGCTGTGAGGAGCACAGGAGATCTTAGAGTGGACATGGTGAAGAAGATGGAGAAGAAGTCTGATGGAGGACCATCCTCATCCTCATGTAGACTGTCCTCATCCTATGTAGACTGTCCTCATCTTCATGTAGACTGTCCTCATCCGAATGTAGACTGTCCTCATCTTATGGAGACTGTCCTAATCCTATGTAGACTGTCCTCATCCTATGTAGACTGTCCTCATCTTCATGTAGACTGTCCTCATCCTAATGTAGACTGTCCTCATCCTATGTAGACTGTCCTAATCTTATGTAGACTGTCCTCGTCCTATGTAGACTGTCCTCATCCTCATGTAGACTGTCCTCATCCTCATGTAGACTGTCCTCATCTTCATGTAGACTGTCCTCATCCTCATGTAGACTGTCCTCATCCTACATAGACTGTCCTCATCCTATGTAGACTGTCCTCATCCTATGTAGACTGTCCTCATCCTCATGTAGACTGTCCTCATTCTCACGTAGACTGTCCTCATTCTCACGTAGACTGTCCTCATCCTATGTAGACTGTCCTCATCCCAATGTAGACTGTCCTGCTCCTCATGTAGACTGTCATCATCCTCATGTAGACTGTCCTCATCTTCATGTAGACTGTCCTCATCCTCATGTAGACTGTCCTCATCCTCATGTAGACTGTCCTCATCTTCATGTAGACAGTCCTCATCCTCATGTAGACTGTCCTCATCCTATGTAGACTGTCCTAATCTTATGTAGACTGTCCTCGTCCTATGTAGACTGTCCTCATCCTCATGTAGACTGTCCTCATCCTCATGTAGACTGTCCTCATCTTCATGTAGACTGTCCTCACCCTCATGTAGACTGTCCTCATCCTACATAGACTGTCCTCATCCTATGTAGACTGTCCTCATCCTATGTAGACTGTCCTCATCCTCATGTAGACTGTCCTCATTCTCACGTAGACTGTCCTCATTCTCACGTAGACTGTCCTCATCCTATGTAGACTGTCCTCATCCCAATGTAGACTGTCCTGCTCCTCATGTAGACTGTCATCATCCTCATGTAGACTGTCCTCATCTTCATGTAGACTGTCCTCATCCTCATGTAGACTGTCCTCATCCTCATGTAGACTGTCCTCATCTTCATGTAGACAGTCCTCATCCTCATGTAGACTGTCCTCATCCTATGTAGACTGTCCTTGTCTTCATGTAGACTGTCCTCATCCTATGTAGACTGTCCTCGTCTTCATGTAGACTGTCCTTGTCTTCATGTAGACTGTCCTCATCCTTATATAGACTGTCCTCATCCTCATGTAGACTGTCCTCATTCTATGTAGACTGTCCTCATCCTCATGCAGACTGTCCTCAACCTCATGTAGACTGTCCTCATCCTCATGTAGACTGTTCTCATCCTCATGTAGACTGTCCTCATCCTCATGTAGACTGTCCTCATCTTCATGTAGACTGTCCTCACCCTCATGTAGACTGTCCTCATCCTACATAGACTGTCCTCATCCTATGTAGACTGTCCTCATCCTATGTAGACTGTCCTCATCCTCATGTAGACTGTCCTCATTCTCACGTAGACTGTCCTCATTCTCACGTAGACTGTCCTCATCCTATGTAGACTGTCCTCATCCCAATGTAGACTGTCCTGCTCCTCATGTAGACTGTCATCATCCTCATGTAGACTGTCCTCATCTTCATGTAGACTGTCCTCATCCTCATGTAGACTGTCCTCATCCTCATGTAGACTGTCCTCATCTTCATGTAGACAGTCCTCATCCTCATGTAGACTGTCCTCATCCTATGTAGACTGTCCTTGTCTTCATGTAGACTGTCCTTGTCTTCATGTAGACTGTCCTCATCCTCATGTAGACTGTCCTCATCCTATGTAGACTGTCCTCGTCTTCATGTAGACTGTCCTTGTCTTCATGTAGACTGTCCTCATCCTTATATAGACTGTCCTCATCCTCATGTAGACTGTCCTCATTCTATGTAGACTGTCCTCATCCTCATGCAGACTGTCCTCAACCTCATGTAGACTGTCCTCATCCTCATGTAGACTGTTCTCATCTTCATGTAGACTGTCCTCATCCTACATAGACTGTCCTCATCCTTATGTAGACCATGTAGACTCGCCTCATACTCATGTAGACTGTCCTCATCCTACGTAGACTGTCCTCATCCTCATGTAGACTGTCCTCATCCTCATCCTTTGTAGACTGTCCTCATCCTCATGTAGACTGTCCTCATCCTCATGTAGACTGTCCTCATCCTATGTAGACTGTCCTCGTCTTCATGTAGACTGTCCTTGTCTTCATGTAGACTGTCCTCATCCTTATATAGACTGTCCTCATCCTCATGTAGACTGTCCTCATTCTATGTAGACTGTCCTCATCCTCATGCAGACTGTCCTCAACCTCATGTAGACTGTCCTCATCCTTATATAGACTGTCCTCATCCTCATGTAGACTGTCCTCATTCTATGTAGACTGTCCTCATCCTCATGCAGACTGTCCTCAACCTCATGTAGACTGTCCTCATCCTCATGTAGACTGTTCTCATCTTCATGTAGACTGTCCTCATCCTACATAGACTGTCCTCATCCTTATGTAGACCATGTAGACTCGCCTCATACTCATGTAGACTGTCCTCATCCTACGTAGACTGTCCTCATCCTCATGTAGACTGTCCTCATCCTCATCCTTTGTAGACTGTCCTCATCCTCATGTAGACTGTCCTCATCCTCATGTACACCGTCCTCCTCCTCATGTAGACTGTCCTCATCCTATGTGGATTGTCCTCATCCTCATGTAGACTGTCCTCATCCTCATGTAGACTGTCCTCATCCTCATGAAGACTGTCCTTATGTGGAGGATTCTAATGACTTGATTGAGTGCGTCTCATGTACGTATTAATTCCCCAGCAGGCACCAGACATTGATACAACGTTGATATTACGTACATGCCCTTTAAAAGTGATTTTGAAACAAGGTTGCAAAATAGTTGTATTTGTAAATGGAGACAACCTTGATGTCTAACGTTGGATCCACGTTGTCGGTTGGGAAATGACCAAAATTCAATGTTAAATCAACGTCAGAACCCAACATTGAATAAACGCTGTCAAAAAGCATGTTGTTTCAATGTTGTATTTGTGTTGTACAATTATGGTTGGGTGATGACCAAATTTCAATGGTCAAATAAAAGTCGTCCAAAAGCATGCTGTTTCAACGTTGTATTTGTGTTGTAGAATATTGGTTGGGAAATGACCACATTTCAATGCCAAATCAACGTCAGAACCTGACATTGATTAAACGTTGTCAAAAAGCAAGGTGTTTCAACGTCGTATTTGTGTTGTAGAATATTGGTTGGGAAATGACCAAAATTCAATGGTCAAATCAACGTCACAACCTGACATTGATTAAACGTGGTCAGAAGCATGTTGATTCAACGTTGTATTTGTGTTATAGAATTATGTTTAGGAAATGACCAAATTTCAATGTTAAATTAACTTCAGAACCCAACATTGATTAAACGTTGTCAAAAAGCATGTTGTTTCAACGTTAGATTTGTGTTGCTCAACGTCAGGACCTAGATCAAAAGTTCTCAACGTTATTTCAATGTCTTGTTCCCGCTGGTTTTGCTTACCGACCTCGAAGCAATTGTATTTGGTACATGGTGTCATGGTAAGTTGACGTCAGCAGATTGATCATCAATTTATGGTAAAGTTTTAAACAGAGTGCTTTGCACTGGTCCGCCATTGTGGAACAGTCAAAGTGGAGGCATGTATATAAGACCCGCCCACAAAAGATGGTGTGTAAAAGCTCTTCAGCAAAGAAGCACCATGACATGTTATGTAGACCACAAGGAAGTGTTTACATGTAGAATACAAATCATAATATGACGCCTTATAATCCGCTGCGCCCTATGGTCCCAAAACGACGGCACTTAGGAATGGTTACCGAATTTGGCAATTTTTATAGGTACTTAAGTGATAATATTAGCATATAAGGAGCATACTTAAGTGATAATATTAGCATATGAGGAACATACTTAAGTGATAATATTAGCATATGAGGACCATACTTAAGTGATAATATTAGCATATGCACAACTTAATTTACTAAGTAAGAGCCTTTATAAAAAAATGCTGAGTTGATGACTTCAGGGTGCAACATCTACAAAAAAAGACTTATAATGTACCTTTCCTACATTTTAATATCAGGACACTTTGATATTAGATGTATTTGCAATAAAAAAGATGATGTTTGATGTATTTGCAGTACAGAGATCATGTTTGATGTATTTGCAGTAAAAATATGATGTTTGATGTAGTTGCAGTAAAAATATGATGTTTGATGTATTTGCAGTAAAAGATGATGTTTGATGTATTTGCAGTAAAAAGATGATGTTTGATGTATTTGCAGTAAACATGATGTTTGATGTATTTGCAGTAAAAAGATGATGTTTGATGTATTTGCAGTAAGAAGATGTTTGATGTATTTGCAGTAAAAAAGATGTTTGATGTATTTGCAGTAAAAAGATGATGTTTGATGTATTTGCAGTAAAAAGATGATGTTTGATGTATTTGCAGTAAAAGATGATGTTTGATGTATTTGCAGTAAAAAGATGATGTTTGATGTATTTGCAGTAAACATGATGTTTGATGTATTTGCAGTAAAAAAAATGATGTTTGATGTATTTGCAGTAAAAAGATGTTTGATGTATTTGCAGTAAAAGATGATGTTTGATGTCTTTGAAGTAAAAATATGATGTTTGATGTATTTGCAGTAAAAAAAATTATGTTTGATGTATTTGCAGTAAAAAAAAGATGATGTTTGATGCATTTGCAGTACAAAAAAGATGATGTTTGATGTATTTGCAGTAAAAGATGATGTTTGATGTATTTGCAGTAAAAAGATGATGTTTGATGTATTTGCAGTAAGAAGATGTTTGATGTATTTGCAGTAAAAAAGATGTTTGATGTATTTGCAGTAAAAAGATGATGTTTGATGTATTTGCAGTAAAAAGATGATGTTTGATGTATTTGCAGTAAAAGATGATGTTTGATGTATTTGCAGTAAAAAGATGATGTTTGATGTATTTGCAGTAAACATGATGTTTGATGTATTTGCAGTAAAAAAAATGATGTTTGATGTATTTGCAGTAAAAAGATGTTTGATGTATTTGCAGTAAAAGATGATGTTTGATGTCTTTGAAGTAAAAATATGATGTTTGATGTATTTGCAGTAAAAAAAATTATGTTTGATGTATTTGCAGTAAAAAAAGATGATGTTTGATGTATTTGCAGTACAAAAAAGATGATGTTTGATGTATTTGCAGTAACAGATGTTTGATGTATTTGCAGTAAAAAGATGATGTTTGGTGTATTTGCAGTAAAAGATGATGTTTGATGTATTTGCAGTAAAAAGATGATGTTTGATGTATTTGCAGTAAGAAGATGTTTGATGTATTTGCAGTAAAAAAGATGTTTGATGTATTTGCAGTAAAAAGATGATGTTTGATGTATTTGCAGTAAAAAGATGATGTTTGATGTATTTGCAGTAAAAGATGATGTTTGATGTATTTGCAGTAAAAAGATGATGTTTGATGTATTTGCAGTAAACATGATGTTTGATGTATTTGCAGTAAAAAAAAATGATGTTTGATGTATTTGCAGTAAAAAGATGTTTGATGTATTTGCAGTAAAAGATGATGTTTGATGTCTTTGAAGTAAAAATATGATGTTTGATGTATTTGCAGTAAAAAAAAATATGTTTGATGTATTTGCAGTAAAAAAAAGATGATGTTTGATGTATTTGCAGTACAAAAAAGATGATGTTTGATGTATTTGCAGTAACAGATGTTTGATGTATTTGCAGTAAAAAGATGATGTTTGGTGTATTTGCAGTAAAAGATGATGTTTGATGTACCTTGCTCACACACCGCTCCTCCTCGCCCAGCAGGACACTTGCAGGTGAAGTGGTGGGCGTGGTCCTCGCAGGTGCCCCCGTGAAGACACGGGTGGGACTGGCAGGGTCTGGGGGCCCTGTGTGCGCCCTCGTCCACAAGAGGGACCACGGGGGTGGCGGCGGCGGATGTCGCCACCGCTGTGGTGACGGGCGGAAGCGGGGTGGTGGTGGTTCGTCTGCTGGTGCCGGGCCTGCGGGTGGTGCCCGGGGGGCGACGGGTGACGTAGGGGGACGTGATTGGGCGTCTAGTGGTGGTGGTGGTGGTGGTGGTGGGGGTAGTGGTGACTGAGGCGGTGGTGGTGGTGTAGAAGGGCGTGGGGGAGACGCCTGCAATGAAGAGCATCCATTGGAAAACAATTTGTATTGACAACTGTAGGCAACCTCCTGATGTCAATTGGCTGTATGAGATCATGTGAGGTCAGCATCTTCATCTTCATATATATATATATATATATATATATATATAGGTTTGGTTGTTATCATCAGTCATCAACAATTGAGAACAGAGAAATGGATATTGGAACAGTGTAGGTCTGACTTGGTAGGATATGGACAGCAAGTAGTGGACATAAAGAGAGAGAGAGAGAGATCAGAAGGCATAAGAAAAATATCTGCATTTGATTGTTTACATTTGATTATTAACAACAAACCGGGGAGGGTGTTAGTTTAAAAGTATAGTTGCCGTTCAGTCTTGTAGCCGTCCATAGCGTTCCTACTCCTATGGATTGCTCATTCATCACTGTCAGCAACGTTTGCAAGTTTAACAACAAGAGTGTCCAAACGTTTTGACTTGGGGGCCGCATAGGGCTCAAAAAACGTAATTATTTATATTTACATAGTTTCCTATTGAGAAATTTGCTTTAATCTACAAACTTTTCTATTATGAACCCTGTTCAGCAACCAATTGAGTTCTGAAATGGAGGTTTCAGTGTATTTCATGTATTCATATTTTCACCATAATTGTTGAAGGTATTTCATGTATTCATATTCTCACCATAGTTGTTAAAGGTATTTCATGTATTCATATTCTCACCATAGTTGTTAGATATTTCATGTATTCATATTCTCACCATATTTGTTGAGGATATTTCATGTACAAATATTTTCACCATAGTTGTTGAAGATATTTCATGTATTCATATTCTCACCATAGTTGTTGAGGATATTTCATGTATTCATATTCTCACCATCCATCCATCCATCCATTTTCTACCGCTTATTCCCTTCGGGGTCGCGGGGGGCGCTGGAGCCTATCTCAGTTACAATCGGGCGGAAGGCGGGGTACACCCTGGACAAGTTGCCACCTCATCGCAGGGCCTATTCTCACCATAGTTGTTGAAGATATTTCATGTATTCATATTCTCACCATAGTTGTTGAAGATATTTCATGTATTCATATTCTTACCATATTTGTTGAAGATATTTCATGTACTAATATTCTCACCATAGTTGTTGAAGATATTTCATGTATTCATATTCTCACCATAGTTGTTGAAGATATTTCATGTATTCATATTCTCACCATAGTTGTTGAGGATATTTCATGTATTCATATTCTCACCGTAGTTGTTGAGGATATTTCATGCATTCATATTCTCACCATAGTTGTTGAATGTATTTCATGTATTCATATTCTCACCATAGTTTTTAAAGATATTTCATGTATTCATATTCTCACCATAGTTGTTGAGGATATTTCATGTATTCATATTCTCACCATAGTTGTTGAATACATTTTATGTATTCATATTCTCACCATAGTTGTTGAATGTATTTCATGTATTCATATTCTCACCATAGTTTTTAAAGATATTTCATGTATTCATATTCTCACCATAGTTGTTGAGGATATTTCATGTATTCATATTCTCACCATAGTTGTTGAATACATTTTATGTATTCATATTCTCACCATAGTTGTTAAAGATATTTCATGTATTCATATTCTCACCATAGTTGTTGAAGGTATTTCATGTATTCATATTCCCACCATAGTTGTTAAAGATATTTCATGTACTAATATTCTCACCATAGTTGTTGAAGATATTTCATGTATTCATATTCTCACCATAGTCGTTGAAGATATTTAATTTACTAATATTCTCACCATAGTTGTTGAGGATATTTCATGTATTCATATTCTCGCCATAGTTGTTGAAGATATTTCATGTATTCATATTCTCACCATAGTTGTTGAAGATATTTCATGTATTCAGATTCTCACGATGATTGTTGAAGATATTTCATGTATTCATATTCTCACCATAGTTGTTGAAGATATTTCATGTATTCATATTCTCACCATAGTTGTTGAGGATATTTCATGTATTCATATTCTCACCGTAGTTGTTGAAGATATTTCATGTATTCATATTCTCACCATAGTTGTTGAGGATATTTCATGTATTCATATTCTCACCATAGTTGTTGAAGATATTTCATGTATTCATATTCTCACCATAGTTGTTGAGGATATTTCATGTATTCATATTCTCACCATAGTTGTTGAAGATATTTCATGTATTCATATTCTCACCATAGTTGTTGAAGAATTTCATGAATTCATATTCTCACCATAGTTAGTTAAGTTAAAGTGCCAATGATTGTCACACACACACTAGGTGTGGCGAAATTATTCTCTGCATTTGACCCATCACCCTTGATCACCCCCTGGGAGGTGAGGGGAGCAGTGAGCAGCAGCGGTGGCCGCGCCCAGGAATCATTTTGGTGATTTAACCCCCAATTCCAACCCTTGATGCTGAAGATATTTCATGTATTCATATTCTCACCATAGTTGTTGAAGATATTTCATGTATTCATATTCTCACCATAGTTGTTGAAGGTATTTCATGAATTCATATTCTCACCATAGTTGTTGAAGATATTTTATGTATTCATATTCTCACCATAGTTGTTGAAGGTATTTCATGTATTCATATTCTCACCATAGTTGTTGAAGCGAATATTCTGGTCCACCGGCTTCTTGACGGCGATGCTGGTCTCCTTGGACACCTTCAGCTGTTTGATCAGCGCTCCCTCGATGTCCTCCACAGAGTACTTGGTGTCTGGGAGAAAAGCAGGACAGGAAATGGAGGATTATACATCAGCACCAGACAGGAAGTTCTTCTCCTGGGACAACTTGTCCTCCACCACTTATCTCCTTCAATGACTTTGTCTCCACATCAATTGCTGTCGTAACATTGGACACAGATGTTGCTGCTTTACTGGCCGTAGAGGACGGTCGCTTAATGGCCGCCATTCCCGGCAGGCACAACATTAACATTTAGGAAAAAAATCCAGACTTTTTGAGACAAATAAAATCCCGATTTTTTGACACTTAGAAAAAAATCCCGATTTTGTGATACTTAGAAAAAAATTCAGAGTTTTTGACAAAAAAATTCCCGACTTTGACACTTAGAAAAAATCCTGACTTTTTGACAAAAAAATCCAGACTTTTTGACCAAAAAAATCCTGATTTTTTGACATTTAGAAAAAATCCTGATTTTTTGACATTTAGAAAAAATCCTGATTTTTTGACATTTAGAAAAAATCCAGACTTTTTGACACTTAGAAAAAATTCCTACTTTGACAAAAAAAGTTTCCGACTTTTTGACACAGGAAAATTCCCGACTTTTTGACACTTAGAAAAAATTCTGACTTTTTGACAAAAAAATTCAGACTTGTAGACACTTAGAACAATTCCTGACTTTATGATACTTAAAAAAAACAAACTACTTTTTGACACTTAGAAAAAATTCCGACTTCCTGACAAAAAAAGTCCAGATTTTTTTAATCTTAGAAAAAAATCCCGATTTTTTTACACAGAAATTTTCCAATGTTTTGAGACTTAGAAAAAATTCCGACTTTTGACAAAAACATGTTTCCGACTTTTTGACACTTAGAAAAAATTCCAAATTTTTTGACACTTGGAAAAAATCCTGACTTTTTGACAAAAAAGTCAGACTTTTTGACAAAAAATGTCAGACTTGTAGACACTTAGAACAATTCCTGACTTTATGATACTTAGAAAAAATACCTACTTTTTGACACTTAGAAAAAATTCTGACTTTCTGACAAAAAAAGTCCAGATTTTTTGAATCTTAGAAAAAAATCCCGATTTTTTTACACAGAATTTCCCGATGGTTTGAGACTTAGAAAAAATTCCGACTTTTGACAAAAAAATGTTTCCGACTTTTTGACACTTAGAAAAAATTCCAGACTTTTTGACACTTAGAAAAATTCCTGACTTTTTGACACAGCAATTCCCGAATTTTTCACACAGAAAAAAATTCAGACTTTTTAACACTTAGAAAAAATTCAGACTTTCTGACAAAAAATTTCCGACTTTTTGACACTGAGAAAAAATCCCGACTTTTTTACAAAAATATTATTCTGCCGTTGATAATACGTGTCCTTTAAAAGTGAATTTGAAACAACCGTGGAAAATTGTTGTATGTGTAAATGCAGAGAACGTTGTAAAATATTGGTTGGAAAAATGACCAAAAATCAAAGGTCAAATCAACATCGGAACCCAACATTGATTGAATGTTTTTTCAACGTTGTATTTGTGTTGTACAAACCCCAAAAGCAGTGAAGTTGTCACATTGTGTAAATGGTAAATAAAAAGAGAATACAATGATTTGCAAATCCTTTTCAACTTACATTCAATTGAATAGACTGCAAAGACAAGATATTTCATGTTCACACTGAGAAACTTAGTTATTTTTTGCAAATATTAGCTCATTTGGAATTTGATGCCTGCAACATGTTTAAAAAAAGCTGGCACATGTGGCAAAAAAGACTGAGAAAGTTGAGGAATGCTCATCAAAGACTTATTTGGAACATCCCACAGGTGAACAGGCAAATTGGGAACAGGTGGGTGCCATGATTGGGTATAAAAGCAGCTTCCATGAAATGCTCAGTCATTCACAAACAAGGACGGAGCGAGGGTCACCACTTTGTCAACAAATGCCTGAGCAAATTGTTTAAGAACAACATTTCTCAACCAGCTATTGCAAAGAATTTAGGGATTTCACCGTCTACGCTCCGTAATATCATCAAAAGGTTCAGAGAATCTGGAGAAATCACTGCACGTAAGCCATGATATTACGGACCTTGGATCCCTCAGGCGGTACTGCATCAAAAAGCGTGTGTAAAGGATATCATCACATGGGCTCAGAAACACTTCAGAAAACCACTGTCAGTAACTACAGTTGGTCGCTACATCTGTAAGTGCGAGTTAAAACTGTACTACGCAAAGCCAAAGCCATTAATCAACAACACCCAGAAACGCTTTGCTCGGCTCATCTAAGATGGACTGATGCAAAGTGGAAAAGTGTTCTGTGGTCTGACGAGTCCACATTTCAAATAGTTTTTGGAAATTGTGGATGTCATGTTCTCCGGACCAAATAGGAAAAGAACCATCCGGACTGTTCTAGGGTCAAAGTGTAAAAGTCAGCATCTGTGATTATATGAGGGTGTATTAGTGCCCAATACATGGGTAACTTTCACATATGTGAAGGCACCATTAATGCTGAAAGGTACATACAGGTTTTGGAGCAACATATGTTGCCATCCAAGCAACGTTATCATGGACGCCCCTGCTTATTACAGCAAGACAATGCCAAGCCACGTGTTACAACAGCGTGGCTTCATAGTAAAAGAGTGTGGGTACTAGACTGGCCTGCCTGTAGTCCAGACATTGATCATGTGTGGTGCAATATGAAAGCTAAAATATCAGAAGGGAGACTGTTGAACAATTTAAGCTGTACATCAAGCAAGAATGGGAAATAATTCCACTTCAAAAATGTGTCTCCTCCGTTCCCAAACCTTTACTGAGTGTTGTTAAAAGGAAAAGGAAAATGATTTTTCAAATTGACTGTGTGTCGCTTTTAAAAGTGCTCCCCCTCTGGTCAACATATGAAATAACAAATGTGTGTAAGAAATAGAAATGCGACCCCTTTGGCCAAAATTAATAAAAAATATAAAAATAAATATGTATATAGAGACATACTGTAATAACCAGTGTTGGGACTAACGCGTTACAAAGTAATGCGTTATTGTAACGCCGTTAGTTTCAGCGGTAACTAGTAATCTAACGCGTTATTTTTTATATTCAGTAACTCAGTTACCGTTACTACATGATGCGTTACTGCGTTATTTTACGTTACTTTTTATGTAGTATAAAGTGTGTTTTATCGGAGCGCTGCTGTGTCATCGTTCTGATTCTTCTTGTGTCACAAGCCGGAGAAGAAAGAGAGACATGCGCTCTGTGTGTGAGTTTGGGTGTGAGTGTGAGTGTGAGTGTGGGGAGGGAGGAGAGGAGGGGGGGGGGGGGGGGGGTTGGGGTCTGATCATGGCGGAGCCAGAAGTCGAGTTTGCTAACATGGAGATATTTTCACTACTTTTCTTTTGTCGAGCACAAACAAAAGAACATTTTAGTTAAATGTAAATTGTGCTTTGGATCAAAGATCCCATCTACTGCCCAAAACAGTAATTCAAATCTGCTGAAACAAGCTACATAAGCAACATGCTTCGACGAAGCTAGTAAAGAGAGATAGAGACTCCAATGACACTTCACCTCCACCACCACTTAAGGATTAACTCTGCCTCTGCTCATCATTCAGCACTCAAGGTACACACACTCTGTCAATCAATGTTCCTTCTAATTGTTGATGTGTGTGAGCAAACGCAAAAACTCCCTGAGCATTGAGTAGAGTCCATGTGAGCAACATCACACGTGCACACTGTGGCTACACCAGCAGCACACCTGTCCCAAACCTGACTAAATAACAAGTTCAATCTCCATCCATCCATCCATCTTCTACCGCTTGTCCCTTTCGGGGTCGCTGGAGCCTATCTCAGCTGCATTCGGGCGGAAGGCTGGGTACACCCTGGACAAGTCCCCACCCATCGCAGGGCCAACACAGATAGACAGACAACATTCTCTTATTATTAGAATCAAATGACAGCAGTCATTTCCATGAGGTTATTTTCTAATATAAGTGTTTAGGCCCACTTACAATGACAATAACAAAAAATATTGTTTTTCATGAACTGTGTACTTGTATTGTTTGTCTGGGTGGAGGTCCTGCTTTGGAAATAGTTTGTACCCCTTTCAGACATTGCATTTAGTTCCCATTAAAACATTCACAAGTTGCACAATGAGATGTAAGCAGGGGATTATGTGTACATTCCTGCAACTTCCTGTTTGTAAAAATATATTGTTATTAGTATGTATTTAATATATTAACAGCATTTAATTATTAATATTTATAAATTAAGATTCCTAATAAATGACACTAGAATAGGCACACATTTGATTGGGAATTCATAGAGTAACGACCTGGAATGACACTTTATGTGTGGTGTTAGAGTTGTCCGACTTCTTGTGTGGCTGTAAACGCATCACTGGCTAAGTGCCATATGTGCATGTGTTGGCGCAAGTGAGAAAGAGCGAGCGGCTGCTGTTGATATAACAGTGATGTGTTTATGGCCGACAATAAAGAGTTTTGCTCAGTAAAGTGATGAATGGAATTCATGTCCTCAAAGCGTCTCGACAGACGTATTATTATATTTGAACAATGATGACGAAAATGGTTTTCTCTGTCGTGTCCGTGTCGTGTCAAAAATTGTTATGCGCTTATTTTTTTATTTGATTTTGTGCGTGGCATAGATTTGTCGTGCGCAGAGGACGCTTGAGCAGTGCGCAATTGCACAGGCACGCTCCTTAGAGGGAACGTTGCTGTCAATTCTCTTATATACTCTTTCATTTTAGACTTCTAGAGTGTTTGATTATCACATCACTCTAAATATATAGACTACAAAGTTCACAAACATAAAGAGGGATCCTAGTGGGCCAGGCCAATCTTTCTTTATCTCTAAACTAAAACTGGGGAAATGTGTAGAGTGTTCTGGGCTTCAGACATGATTTTGTGTCAGAATTTCTTGAGGAAAAAATGCCTGGTTAGGCTTTATGTATGTAATGTGTGCCTTTCTTGCTTTACAGCTATGCTGTTATTATGCTGTTTGTTACTTATGTATGTTATGTTGCAGCTATTTAAAATAGTTTTGTCAATTTGTTCTGGCCAGAAACAAATTGGCCTTTGTAACATATCTTTGTCTTTGTGTGTTGTATGTCGACCACATTGCTTAACAGAGTTCAGTGATACAAATGTATGTCAAGTTAATCAACAGATTGTATTATTCTCCAGTGCAATAACAGTACTGAAATAAAGACTAAAAGGGCATTAATTGGAGCTTTAAAAAAAAAAGAAGAAAAAAAGAAGTAACTAAATAGTTACTTTTCACAGTAACGCATTACTTTTTGGCGTAAGTAACTGAGTTAGTAACTGAGTTACTTTTGAAATGAAGTAACTAGTACCGTATTTTCCGCACTATAAGGCGCACCTAAAAACCACAATTTTTCTCAAAAGCTGACAGTGCGCCTTATAACCCGGTGCGCTTTATTACGATTCATTTTCATAAAGTTTCGATCTCGCAACTTCGGTAAACAGCCGCCATCTTTTTTCCCGGTAGAACAGGAAGCGCTTCTTCTTCTACGCAAGCAACCGCCAAGGAAAGCACCCGCCCCCATAGAACAGGAAGCGCTTCTTCTTCTACCCGCCCCCGGAAGAAGAAGAAAAAACGCGCGGATATCACCGTACGTTTCATTTCCTGTTTACATCTGTAAAGACCACAAAATGGCTCCTACAAAGCGACAAGGATCCGGTTCATAAAAAGACGCAATCTCTCCATCCGCACACGGATTACTACCGTATTTCACAGCAACTGATATTCCTGTGAACCGCACTGTGGAACGGGAGCACGTACGGTGAATATTCGCACCACAGGGAATGAGAAGTCATCCTTCACTGTGGTTCTAGCTTGCCATGCTAACTTCCACCCATGGTGATATTCAAAAGGAAGACCTTGCCAAAAGAGACCTTTCCAGCCGGCGTCATCATAAAAGCTAACTCGAAGGGATGGATGGATGAAGAAAAGATGAGCGAGTGGTTAAGGGAAGTTTACGCGAAGAGGCCGGGTGGCTTTTTTCACACAGCTCCGAAGGCGAACACACCTTCACTAAGACGGGCAGACAGCGCCAGACGACATACGCCAACATTTGCCAGTGGATCGTAAATGCCTGGGCAGATATTTCGGTCACAACTGTGGTCCGAGCTTTCCGGAAGGCAGGATTCACAGAACTGCTGCACAACAACAGTGACACTGAATCCGATGACTTCGACGAGACGGAGCCGGCCATTTTTGGATCCCACGCTTGCGCAACTTTTCAATTCGGACACCGAAGACGAAGAATTCGAAGGATTTACGAATGAAGAATAACTTCAGAAGGTGAGCGCTATGTTTATTTTGTGTGTTGTGACATTAACGTTCGAGCAACATTATGTTGCTTTTGCTCTACACCATTTTGAATTTTACTATGTTTGTGATTGCACATTTGCGTACATTTTGGGACAGAGTTGTTAGAACGCTGGTTTTCAATATATTATTAAAGTTTGACTGAACTATCTGACTGTTTTTTTGACATTTACTTTAGCGCAGCGTTTTTTTGACATTCACTTTAGCGCAGCGTAGGCGCGGCTTATAGTCCGGGGCGGCTTATTGGTGGACAAAATTATGAAATATGTAATTCATAGAAGGTGCGGCTAATAATCCGGTGCGCCTTATAGTGCGGAAAATACGGTAACTATAACTAGTTACTGTTTTTCAGTAACTAACCCAACACTGGTAATAACGAAGTAAATAAGGAAGATTAAAAACCAATTACAAACGAAAAATTTCACACAAAAAAAAAACTAAAAGCTTATCTTTTTTATATTTGCATAGTATGTATATATTATTAATGTTGTAAATACACATCATTATATATCTAGAAAGGGTGGTCCTAAAGAGGGAAGCATTTTTCTCAGGTCTCTAGAACGTAAGAAATACAAGAAATGTGTGTGTGTGTGTGTGCGTGTGTGCGTGTGTGTGTGTGTGTGTGTGTGTGTGTGTGTGTGTGTGTGTGTGTGTGTGTGTGTGTGTGTGTGTGTGTGTACATTGTGTTCATCTACTTCCAACCAAACAATCCAAGGCCAAAGCGAGCAACTTCTAAGGTGGGAAAATGTTCAGACATCACCCAACGGAGGCCATGGTCACCTGACTCCATCATGTGAAGCCCCGCCCATCTCCAACCTTTTTTTTTTGTGTGTGAAACTATTTTTCTACAATTTGACTTGATTGACATGCGATGCTTTGGCCCTGGTCACCGTGTGATATTGTGTGGTGGGCGTCCATGTTGCATACAATGTGGAAGACACCTTCTCAGACTTACTTGAAAATGAAGTCTTGTCTCACCTGGTCTGAAGTGAGCCTCCACAAAGGCCAGGATGGAGTTGCTGGGCGCCAGGTTACGCACACGCACGCTCATGAAGTCCCTGCGCACCTCCGACTTCCTGAACAGGTCTTTGAGCTGCAGGAGGAGAAGACGTATTATTGCCTCATTCCTGTGAGAACCCTGCGTGGGACTGACGCATTGAGGGGGACTAGCAACAGGGTGCTCAAACCACCAGCAGGTGTGAGCACATAATACTGCATCACGCTTTAAGTCACACATTCTTTACCAAAAATACGCAATCAAGTCTTTGTTTGGGGCGTCTAAAAAGGGGAGGACACTCTTTTTTTGTGTGCACTTTTTAAAGTTTGTTTGTTCAGTTGTTGTTTTTTTTAAATCTAAGATACAACCAAAAGTCATTTCTTGTTGATTTTCTAAAAAGACCTCAAAGCATATGGAGAATATTTTTTTCATCAGAACATCAGAATTAGTTTTTATAATTCAGAAAAAAAAAAAAAAAGATAAATGGGTTATACTTGTATAGCGCTTTTCTACCTTAAGGTACTCAAAGCGCTTTGACACTATTTCCACATTCACCCATTCACACCCACATTCACACACTGATGGAGGGAGCTGCCATGCAAGGCCCTAACGCGACCCATCAGGAGCAAGGGTGAAGTGTCTTGCCCAAGGACACAACGGACATGACGAGGTTGGTAGAAGGTGGGGATCGAAGCAGGAACCCCCAGGTTGCTGGCACGGCCACTCTCCCAAACGTGCCACGGTTGGGAGAGTTGCCCAACCGTTTTGTTTTGTCAACTAACGGTAAAAAAAAATTCAGGGATACAAATCTTTTGTTAGACTTTTTTTATTTTTTTTTATTTTTATTTTTTTTAACTTTTTCTTATCCAAGATTTGACCAAAAGTATTTATTTTTATTTTTAAAGAAACAAAATATTTAGACATAAATGGGTTTTTTTTAGGAATATATGAGATTTTTCCTACAGTAGTACAGAGAAATACACATTTGTTATTTTCTCAGATAAATAATCCATAAATACAGACTTTGACAAAAAATGTCAATCTAAGATCCAACCAAAAGTCATTTTGTTGATTTTCTAAACAACAAAGCGTGTGAGAAACATGTTTTTCATCATAACATCATTAATGTTCTTCATAATACAGAAACAAATACATTATTTTTGTTTTATCAGATAACAGAGTAAAAAAAATCAATACATATAGTTTTAGTTGGATTTTTCTTTCTTACTTTTTTAATCCAGGATAAAACCAAAAGTAATTTTTTGTTGATTTTTTTTTAAAAAGAACTAAATATTTAGAAAAATGTTTTGTTTTTTTTATTGGTAATGTATGAGTTTGAGAATATGAGAATTTATGAGATTTTTCCTACATTAGTACAGAGAAATACACATTTGTTATTTTCTCAGGTAAATAATCCATAAATACAGACTTTTTTTGGAATTTTGAAAAAAAAAACAACATTTAAATTTAAGACAATACAAAAAATTATTTTTGTTCACGTTCTAAAAAACGTATCACGTGGAGATACATGTTTTTCATCATTAGTGTTTTTCATAATACAGAAAATAAAACATTTTTTGTTTTCTCAACTAACTAAAAAATACATATAGTTTTTTGTTGGATTTTTTTTCTTACTTTTTTAATCCAAAATTTGACCAAAAGTAATTTTTTGTTGATTTTTTTAAAATAATAATTCCCAAGTATTTAGACATAAGTGTTTTATTAGAAAATATATGAGATTTTTCCTACAGTAGTACAGAGAAATACACATGTGTTATTTTCTTAGATAAATAATCCATAAATACAGACTTTGACAAAAATGTTTAATCCAAGATCCAACCAAAAGTCATTTTGTTGTTTTTCTAAACAACAAAGCGTGTGAAAAACATGTTTTTCATCATAACATCATTAATGTTTTTCATAACACAGAGAAAAAAAACATAATTTATTGTTTTCTAGTGTAATGGTAAAAAATCCAGAGATTTCAGGTTTTTATTGGAATTTTTTATTTTTATTTTCTACTTTTTCTTTAATCCAACCAAAAAACATTTTTTGTTAATTTTCTAAAAAAAAAACAAAGCGATTGAGATACATGTTTTTCGTCAGAACATCATGAATGTTTTTATTATACAGAGAAAAACTGTTTTTGTTTTCTCTGCTAACAGGGTAAACAAATCCATAGATATAGTTTTTTGTTGAATGTTTTTTTCTTACTTTTTTAATCCAATATCCAACCAAGAGTCATTTTTTGTTGATTTAAAAAACAACCACTATATATTTACATGAATGTTTTTTTTTTAATTGGTAATATATGAGTTTATTTCCTACAGTGGGTACAGAGAAGTAAACATTTGTTATTTTCTCAGGTAAATAATCCATAAATACAGACTTTTGTTGGAATTTAGAAAATTTAATTTTTTTAAATCTAGGATACAACAAAAGTCATTTTTTTGTTCAATTTGTAAAAACAAAGAGTATGAGATACAAGTTTTTCATGGGAACATCATTAATGTTTTTTATAAACCGAACATTATTTTTTTTGTCTTCTAGGCTAAAAGGGAAAAAAAATCCGGACATTTCAGGTTTTTGTTGTATTTTTTTTTCTTACTTTTTTATTCCAAGATCCAAACAAAAGTCATGTTTTTTTTTTTTTTTTAATATTTAGACAAATGTGTATTTTTTATTGGGAATGTATGAGTTTTTTAAAACTGTGAAATACACATTTGTTATTTTCTTAGATAAATATTCCATAAACACAAGGCTTTTGTTGGGATTTGGAAAACAAATAAATAAATAAAATACATAAATAAATAAATACATCTAAGATAAAACAAAAAAATGCTTTTATTTATTTTCTAAACAACAAAGTGTTTGAGATACATGTTTTTCATCATAACATCATTAATGTTTTTCATAATACAGAGAAAATATGTTTTTTGTTTTCTCTGCTAACAGGGTGAACAAATCCAAAACTATAGTTTTTTGTTGGATGTTTTTTTCTTACTTTTTAAATCCAAGATCTGACCAAAAGTAATTTTTTGTTGATTTAAAAAAAAAAAAAAAAAAACTAAATATTTAGACTGATATTTTTTTTATTGGGAATTTAAGAGTTTTTTCTTACAGTAGTACAGAGAAGTAAACATGTGTTATTTTCTCAGATAAATAATCCATAAATACAGACTGTTGTTGGAATTTTGAAAAAAATCAAAAAAATCAAATAAATCTAAGATAAAACAAAAAATGTTTTTGTTAATTTTCTAAAAAACAAAGCATAAGAGATACATGTTTTTCATCATAACATCATTAATGTTTTTTATTATACAGAGAAAAAACTAGGTTTTTTTTCTTTTCTGGAATAACTGGGTAAAAAGATCGGGAGTTACAGGTTTTTTTAGGATTGTTTTACTTTTTACTTTTTTAATCTAAGATCCGAACAAAAGTCATTTTGGTTGTTTTTAAAAAAAAAAAGTAAATATTGAATCAAAATACTGAAGGTTCATTAGCTCTTCAAAAATGATGCAATTTGTTCTTACAGCCAGAGAAGAAAAAATTGCTCAACTAAATATTGAACAATATTCGTGAGAAATAAAGGAATGTTATTTTCTCACACAACACCACCACAAACTTTTGTTGGAATTAAAAAAAAAAGTATATCAAACAAGGCAGGCAGAGGAAATCATCGAAAAGTTTCCCGCACTGAAGCTTCCTAAAATAGTTGGTATCTTCAAGCATTGAATTGACCATATTTAATTGTATGTGTATTATTTCATTTATGATCATCAAGTATTTTGAGATGACACTTTTTATCCCTCCTTACAGCTTCTGTGGGAGATGAAGGAGCAATTCCTTGTAGAAGCTGATTGCTAATGGTCACAGAGTTGGATCGAATGGCAACGAAGATGGTTCAAAGAGCATCTATGTGTGACCTAAAGGACTGCTGCCAAATCAATGCCTGCCTGGATGATTCAGTAAGACGAGGCATCTAGGCCTATATGTGTATCTATAAGAGCCACAATCTGTATTTCTGAAAACTAAAAATATTACAGAATAATTTTATTTCCTCAGGACTCATTAGGGATGCAGCAATTCTACTGCTGCCTTCCATTTTCAGAGAGGACTCATCCTTTCTATACACTCTACTGGAGGTAAATACTGCATTTAAGGTCAAGATTTAGGAATTGGCATTATCCATATTATGGCAACATTGAGTCATTTTGCTGTTTTCACAGCAGGTTTTATTTACTGACATGTATCTGTTTTTATTGCATAGGAGCCAAGCGTGCCTACTCCAGCAATCATGCTCCATAACACACACGAGGGGAACCCTTTGCAGGCACAAAGGATAGTCCTATACCTGGATGGTATACAGGTTTTGACTGAGGACAGCAGCATGGACAAATCATATGCTATGAGTGCATTAATGTCACTCTATATTGTTTTTGCTGTCCAGTACCCAAAGGAACTGAGAAAAACTCTTATTTTCATTGAAAGATTTGTGTTGGGGATCAAGGACCACAGTGTTGTACCCATTTCAGTGAAGAGACTATACAACTGTGTCGGAAGTGGGGAGTAGTGAGTAGATGTGTTGCAGCATGGGATTTCATACTTTATGTTCTTGTTAATGGTCAAATTCCTGCTGCTGCCCTTTGTTTGTACATATTGATAAAAAAAATATCCCTTATTTAATACATATTTTGGACCAATACATTTTGTTTGATTTTGGCATAGTGACGTCTCTAGATTTCCATTATTGTTACAATACGTAACATTTTGAGTACTTGTTGCATAACACTGAAAAGTATTTCAACATTATTTAAATCAATGTGAAAACTTTGTGGGATTCCCTCACTTTCTCATGATTCTGTTCCACTGTCACAATTAGTACATACAGTATGTACACGGATTCTTTTCATTGGACCATGCATTATTTTATTGTTTGTAGATAGCTTACAATAAGGTGCAGTAAGTGCACCTTGGATTGATTGAACTAAAACTATTTTGTGTCTCTTTCTGCCATGTCACCATTGCTGGAGATTTATTTACACAAATTCACCTACTGAGGACAGCATGATGTGTCTGGCCTGTCATGTTGCTGATTCCACTGGACCTATGCTGACTTTTGACCTGTTCTCCCCTGGGACCTACACAGCCTTTCCTGTTTTGTTGGACTATCTTTAAATAAATATTTTTCTCATTAAAATGTTTTGAATGTTTGTTCAATGTCAACATGATAAATGACCACAACATACTATGAACTAAACTGATCTGTAGAATACAATATGGTTCTTTATAGAACCCTCAGAAGACAAGACGGTTATCGGTGAAAACCTTTGAAAAGGGATGTTTTTAGAACCCCCTGTGTCAGGTCTAGATGAAACCCTTGAAACATGAAATAGTTCTTAGTGGAACTCCCTGTGTGGGTTCGAGATGAAACCCTTGAAACATGAAAGGGTTCTTATTGGAACTCCCTGCATGGGTTCTAGATGAAACCCTTGACAAACAAAATGGTTCTTAGTGGAACTCCCTGTGTGGGTTCTAGATGAAACCCTTGAAACATGAAAGGGTTCTTAGTGGAACTCCCTGCATGGGTTCTAGATGAAACCCTTGACAAACGAAAAGGTTCTTAGTGGAACTCCCTGTGTGGGTTCTAGATGAAACCCTTGAAATACGAAAGGGTTCTTAGTGGAACTCCCTGCGTGGGTTCTAGATGAAACCCCTGAAATACAAAAGGGTTCTTAGTGGAACTCCCTGTGTGGGTTCTAGATGAAACCCTTGAAACATCAAAGGGTTCTTAGTGGAACTCCCTGCGTGGGTTCTTTGTAGAACCTCTCATGGGGGGTTCTGGGTGGAACCTTACACACACAGTTCTAGGTATAACCCTTCATGTTGGGTTCTAGGTAGAACCCTCCAAAAGGGTTCCAGGTGGAACCTTTATAAAAAGGTTCTACCTGGAGCCAAAAAGGGTTCTCCTATGAGGACGAGCCGAAGAACCTTATATGGTTCTACTTAGCACTTTTATTTCTAAGAGTGTAGTGCCATCTTGTGAAGGGATACATATCTATCTGGAGGTTGCCTACAGCCACAGTGTTATTTCACTGGGCAAATGTTGACGTTAGTAGAGCAGACAATGATGGGAGACCGTGTGTGTGTGATGGCTAGCGGCAGCAGCAGAGACACACACACACACACACGCTAAGAGTGTTAACAAGCGCACTCACAAAGACACACGCCTTTCAACTGTGGGATGTGATGATGTCCCACTGGACACACACACACACACACACACACACACACACACACACACACACACACACACACACACACACACACACACGGCCTTATTTCATGAGAGGAGTGAAGATTTGTTGAGTGACAGAGGTGTGTGTAGTGTTGTGATGACAAAGGACTTCTTGAAGTCTCCGTGGAGCTGATAGAAAAAACACCAGCAGCTATTTTGACCTTTTTTCCCCCATAACTAATCAAATAAGTTATTGTTACTCTGGGTTTAGTAAGAACTTTGACTTATTTTAAATTATTTTTTTTTTTTACAATTTCATCTTTGCACCAAAAGGTAGGGTGTTGACTTTTTTAAGGTAAAAAAAAACGTTTCTGTCACACGGCAACACTTCACTGCTTCTTGCAAACATCACACATCCCTATATATATATATATATATATATATATATATATATATATATATATATATATATATATATATATATATATATCCATCCATCCATCCATCTTCTTCCGCTTATCCGAGGTCGGGTCGCGGGGGCAGCAGCCTAAGCAGGGAAGCCCAGACTTCCCTCTCCCCAGCCACTTCGTCCAGCTCCTCCCGGTGGATCCCGAGGCGTTCCCAGGCCAGCCGGGAGACATAGTCTTCCCAACGTGTCCTGGGTCTTCCCCGTGGCCTCCTACCGGTCGGACGTGCCCGAAACACCTCCCGAGGGAGGCGTTCGGGTGGCATCCTGACCAGATGCCCGAACCACCTCATCTGGCTCCTCTCGATATGGAGGAGCAGCGGCTTTACTTTGAGCTCCCCCCGGATGGCAGAGCTTCTCACCCTATCTCTAAGGGAGAGCCCCGCCACCCGGCGGAGGAAACTCATTTCGGCCGCTTGTACCCGTGATCTTGTCCTTTCGGTCATGACCCAAAGCTCATGACCATAGGTGAGGATGGGAACGTAGATCGACCGGTAAATCGAGAGCTTTGCCTTCTGGCTCAGCTCCTTCTTCACCACAACGGATCGATACAGCGTCCGCATTACTGAAGATGCCGCACCGATCCGCCTGTCGATCTCACGATCCACTCTTCCCTCACTCGTGAACAAGACTCCGAGGTACTTGAACTCCTCCACTTGGGGCATATATATATATATATATATATATATATATATATATATATGCATATATATATATATATATATATATATATATATATGCATATATATATGCATATATATATATATATATATATATATATATATATATATATATATATACATACACATATACATATATATATGCATATATATATGCATATAAATGTGTATATGTATATATATATATATATATATATATATATATATATATATATATATATATATATATATATATATATATATATATATATATATATATATATATATATATATATATATATATATATATATGTATATACAGGTATGTATATACATATATACACACACATATATACACATATGTATATACACATATGTATATACACTCACCTCATTTTTTGTACCTAACTTGCTAATAGTTTTCAGCTTGCATTTAGTGCTTGTAAGCCAGCTAATAGCGGCGCTATACTGTAGTATTTGAATATCTTAGTATTGCACAAAGACTAGTTTCATTTCAAATGAGTGCTGTCAAAGGATGATTAAAAAAAAAGGTTATTTACACTTTTCAATTGTGATTAATCAAGATTAATCGCACTTGCTTGCATAATTTAAATTTACTTTAACAAATACCCCAATGTTTGGACAAAAATGCAATTTATTCGTCAGAATGCCATAAAATAACATGTTTTAAAAGTTTTACTTAAATGTCACATGTCATTTTTTTGTTCATAATAAGTTTTAGCTAGCGACTAGCGCGCTAGCTATAGTTTCCAGCTTACATTTAGTGCTTGTAAGCTAGCTAATAGCAACACTAAATAAATAAACACTAAATGAGTTTGTGTTTGAAAGATGGGTAAAGGTTTAAAATGACGGTTTAGCGCTTTGAGTTAGCGTTTTCAGTTTGCGTTTCAAACTAGGGGTTAAAGTTAAAAGTTAAAGTTAAAGTACCAATGATTGTCACACACACACTAGGTGTGGCGAGATTATTAGGGTTTCATCTTCTTAAGAACTTAGTAAAAACCATAAAAAGGTCAATTAATCCAGGACTTACGGCGCTCTCGATGCTGCGAGCCGTCTCTCCGAAGAGCTCGGACTTGGGGTCCTCCATCTCGGGGGTGTAGAACATCTCCTGGCCCTCCACCTGGTCCAGGTGCAGGAAGCCGCTGAACTTCACCGTGGCTACCGGGACAAAGAAGGACAAGGAAAGCCTCTTAAAAAAAACCTGTTTTCTTGCGCCTCGGACTGGCTTCCCGCCTAACAATCCTCGGTCTTTGGTCTAGCCGTGCCCCGCGTGGGTTAGTGATGGGTGGTGGCAGACAGGAAGTGGTTAGAAAATGGGTGGAGGTGAGGAAGAGTGCTAGAGGTGGAATGTGGACAATGTGACCAAGTTTTTACCAGACGGAGAGTGGTCCCAGAGTCTGGCAGAGGCATGGAGGACTGAGCACAAAGACAACTTGTTACTGACACACAACACACCTTTTTCATGTTCACAATGAGTGCATTACATATAAATACAAATTCACCTATTTGTTTTTCCTGACACGTGAAACGTGACAAATTTGGGGATCGCACCGTCCACTTTAGCCACCAGATGGCAGCAGAGTGTTGACTCTGTTCAAATGTGTTCTGTGGCAATTCCAACTTTGACCAAGTGGTGCTTTCCATCATTTTCAGCAGACCGCATTGCACAATGATTAACCCACCCGCCCCCTCTTCCTCTCACGCGAGACTTTCCCAGGAATGGGGCCACATTAATTAATCCCTTCTCTTCTGTATACTTGATTTGTTAAAGAAGAAACCACATTTCAATTGTGCAGGTCAGTTTTTATTTGGCCTGTCAATCTTTGGCCACCAAACGATTCAATACCATTCAGATTCCCGGCATAACGATTCTATTCAGAATCGATTCTAGATTCAAACTGATTCTTGCGATGCATTAGCTGGATTGTTCAAAACAGGTTACAAGTTTAAAAAGTTCCTTGTGGTTGCACACGTGGCCTCATGGGGTCTTTTTAAAAATGGATTATTTAAACAACCTAGCAAAAATATTATATTTTTAAAAATCTATTTTTAAAACCTAAAGAGTTGCAATTAAAATGTGAAAAGATTTTTTGTGTAACCCTATTTTTTATAATCGCTTTATGTCTGATCAACTTTGTCATAGTCATACTACAGTTTTTATTAAGGATGTGAATCTTTGGGTACCAAATGATTCGATTATTTTCCGATTCCTGGGATGACGATTTGATCAATTTTGCAATGAATGCATAACAATTATAATACAACTTTTTCAAAACAGTTTGCAGGTTAAAAACGATTCTTGTGGTTGCATGGAGATGACCTGAAAACATATTTAAAAAAATGTATTCTCATATAAAAAAAATATTATTTTAAATGTATTTTTTTTAATATATGACTAAATTATGAATCGCGATGAATAAGAATCGCAATTAAATGTGAATCGACTTTTTGTGCACGCTAGTTTTTATAATCCTTCTATGTCTGATCAACTTTGTCATAGTCATACTACAGTTTTTAGGGTTAGGGTTCTTTTCCGATTCCTGAGGTGACGATTCGACTCATTTTGCAAATAATTATTTGGATTAGTAATTATAATAAAACTTTTTGAAAACAGGTTACAAGTTAAAAACGCTCCTTGTGGTTGCACACATGTGGCCTCAAAGGGTCTTTTTAAAATCGATTCTTATAAAAAAAAAATATATATATATTTTTTTAAATCGATTTTTATAAAAAGTTAATACAAATATTATGTTTTTAAAAATCGTTTTTTTTTAAATAAAAAATAATTGCAATTAAGATGTGAATCCATTTTTTGTGCACTCTAATTTTTAGAATCGCTTTATGTCTGATCAACTTTGTCATAGTCATACTACAGTTTTTATAAAGGCTGAGAATCTTTGGGCACCGAACGATTCAATTATTTTCCGATTCCGGGGGTGACGATTCGATTCATTTTGCGATGTATTATTTGGATTAGTAATTATAATAAAACTGGTTACAAGTTAAAAAAAAGTTCCTTGTGGTTGCACACATGTGGCCTCAAGGGTCTTTTTAAAACCGATTCTTATCAAAAAAAATAATACAAATATGTTTTTAAAAATCCATCCATCCATTTCCTACCGCTTATTCTCTTCGGGGGCGCGGGGGGCGCTGGAGCCTATCTCAGCTACAATCGTGCGGAAGGCGGGGTACACCCTAGACAAGTCGCCACCTCATCGCAGGGCCAACGCAGATAGACAGACAACATTCACACTCACAGTCACACACTAGGGCCAATTTAATGTTGCCAATCAACCTATCCCCAGGTGCATGTCTTTGGAGGTGGGAGGAAGCCGGAGTACCCGGAGGGAACCCACGCAGTCACGGGGAGAACATGCAAACTCCACACAGAAAGATCAGCTGCCTGTTTTTAAAAATCGATTTTTTTCATATAAAAGAGTTGCAATTAAGATGTGAATAGATTTTTTTGTGCACCCTAGTTTTTATAATCACTTTATGTCTGATCAACTTTGTCATAGTTATACTACAGCTTTTATTAAGGATGTGAATCTTTGGGCACCAAACGATTTGATTCTTTCCCGATTCCTGGGGTGACGATTCGATTCATTTTGCGATGTATTATTTGGATTAGTAGTTATAACACAACTTTTTCAAAACCGGTTGCAGGTTAAAAAAGCTTATTGTGTTTGCATGGAGATGGCCTGAAAACATATTTAAAATTTTTTATTCTCATATAAATTTTTTTATTTAAAAAATCAAATCTATTTGAAAAAATATGACTAAATTAAGAATCGCGATGAATAAGAATCACAATTAAGATGTGAATCGATTCTTTGTGCACCCTAGTTTTTATAATCACTTTATGTCTGATCAACTTTGTCATAGTCATACTAAAGTTTTTATTCAGGATGTGAATCTTTGGCCAACAAACGATTCGATTCTTTTCCGTTTCCTGGGGTGACGATTCGATTCATTTTGCGATGTATTATTTGGATTAGTAGTTATAATACAACTTTTTCCAAAACAGGTTACACGTTAAAAAAGTTCCTTGTGTTTGCACACATGTGGCCTCAAAGGGTCTTTTTAAAATCGATTCTTGTATAAAATCAGTAAAAATATGTTTTTAAAAATAAATTTTTAAAAACTAAAGAATCACAATTAAGATGTGAATTGACTGTTTGTGCACCCTAGTTTTTATAATCACTTTATGTCTGATCACCTTTGTCATAGTCATACTAGAGTCTTTATTAAGGCTGAGAATCTTTGGGTACCTAACGATTCGATTCTTTTCCGATTCCTGGGGTGACAATTCGATTCATTTTGCAATGTATGATTTGGTATGATAGTTATAATACAACTTTTTCAAAACAGGTTGCAGGTTAAAAAAGCCTCTTGTGGTTGCATGGAGATGGCCTGAAAACATATTAAAAAGAAATGTATTCTCATATAATATATATAAAAGTTATAGATACATGTACTTGACGCTATCTTACGAGCATGCTAACTTTTATCATGTTAACATTTTGGACATTTTTCGAGGTACAAAACTAAAAGTCATCGATAACATTACTTGGTGCTATTTTGCCAACATGCTAACTTTTATCATGTCAACATTTTGGACATTTTTCGAGGTACAAAACTAAAAGTTATCGATTACATTACTTGGCGCTATTTTGCCATCAAGCTAACTTTTATCATGTCAACATTTTAGACAATTTTCAAGGTACAAAACTAAAAGTTATAGATACATGTACTTGACGCTATCTTATGAGCATGCTAACTTTTATCATGTTAACATTTTGGACATTTTTCGAGGTACAAAACTAAAAGTTATCGATAACATTATTTGGCGCTATTTTGCCAACATGCTAACTTTTATCATGTCAACATTTTGGACAATTTTCAAGGTACAAAACTAAAAGTTATAGATACATGTACTTGCCGCTATCTTACCAGCATGATAACTTTTATCATGTCAACATTTTGGACATTTTTCGAGGTACAAAACTAAAAGTTATCGATTACATTACTTGGCGCTATTTTGCCATCAAGCTAACTTTTATCATGTCAACATTTTAGACAATTTTCAAGGTACAAAACTAAAAGTTATAGATACATGTACTTGACGCTATCTTATGAGCATGCTAACTTTTATCATGTTAACATTTTGGACATTTTTCGAGGTACAAAACTAAAAGTTATCGATAACATTATTTGGCGCTATTTTGCCAACATGCTAACTTTTATCATGTCAACATTTTGGACAATTTTCAAGGTACAAAACTAAAAGTTATAGATACATGTACTTGCCGCTATCTTACCAGCATGATAACTTTTATCATGTAAACATTTTGGACATTTTTCGAGGTACAAAACTAAATGTTATCGATAACATTACTTGGCGCTATTTTGCCAAAATGCTAACTTTTATCATGTCAACATTTTGGACAATTTTCGAGGTAAAAAACTAAAAGCCATAGACAACGTTACTTGGCACCTAATATGCTAACTGTTAGCATGTCAGCATACACACTGTTGGGATGTTGGCATATTTGTAGGTATAAGTCATGGAATAAGTTACCTGGACCAGTCTCGCGAGCTGTTAGCATCTGAGCATAACATTTGAAAAGCTTCAATAGTGATATATTTCCAGAATGAACTTCTTAATAATTATGACGGCGAATAAAAGATTGAATTATTTTCGCTGAAGTGTATTTTGAATAACCTTGTGTTGGCATCTAAAGTCCAGTTGAAAGGTTTCACACGATTTGAGTACACCTTCTAGTGTCTGTGTGCTAGCTCGCTCCTGTCGTGTACACTCAGCACTCTTTTTGGAATCGTTCACAATCCTTATGTAAGACAAGAACACACATTTCATGCATTCGAAATCATAAAACACGGCAAGTAGGAGGAGGCTAACAAAGAAGTTAATGCTAGTACTCGATTGCGCCCATAAAGCCCGCTAAAAAAAACATCCAAAACTCGCTAACAACGCTCCATTTACATGTGGTGACCTGAATAGTAACAAATATTAGTGATATTGTTATGATAAGCGCTAACACAGAATAACTACTTTTAGAGAGAAAATTAGCTTATGCTGCTATATTGACATATTGAGCTGCGCATGGCCTCTGAGTTGGTGAAAGTTAATTCTAGATGACAAATCACCTGGATAATAGAAGGTTGTTGACATAAACCCACAAGTTGGTACACTTTAACATCCAACTTAGACCCGGAGATGGCGAGAAAGACACAAAAAGACACAAACCATGATTATCCATCCATCCATCCATCCATCTTCTTCCGCTTATCCGAGGTCGGGTCGCGGGGGCAGCAGCTTAAGCAGGGAAGCCCAGACTTCCCTCTCCCCAGCCACTTCGTCCAGCTCCTCCCGGGGGATCCCGAGGCGTTCCCAGGCCAGCCGGGCGAGATAGTCTTCCCAGCGTGTCCTGGGTCTTCCCCGTGGCCTCCTACCGGTCGGACGTGCCCGAAACACCTTCCTAGGGAGGCGTTCGGGTGGCATCCTGACCAGATGCCCGAACCACCTCATCTGGCTCCTCTCGATGTGGAGGAGCAGCGGCTTTACTTTGAGCTCCCCCCGAATGACAGAGCTTCTCACCCTATCTCTAAGGGAGAGCCCCGCCACTCGGCGGAGGAAACTCATTTCGGCCGCTTGTACCCGTGATCTTGTCCTTTCGGTCATGACCCAAAGCTCATGACCATAGGTGAGGATGGGAACGTAGATCGACCGGTAAATCGAGAGCTTTGCCTTCCGGCTCAGCTCCTTCTTCACCACAACGGATCGATACAGCGTCCGCATTACTGAAGACGCCGCACCGATCCGCCTGTCGATCTCACGATCCACTCTTCCCCCACTCGTGAACAAGACTCCGAGGTACTTGAACTCCTCCACTTGGGGCAAGATCTCCTCCCCAACCCGGAGATGGCACTCCACCCTTTTCCGGGAGAGAACCATGGACTCGGACTTGGAGGTGCTGATTCCCATCCCAGTCGCTTCACACTCGGCTACGAACCGATCCAGTGAGAGCTGAAGATCTTGGCCGGAGGAAGCCATGAGGACCACATCATCTGCAGATAGCAGAGACCTAATCCTGCAGCCACCAAACCAGATCCCCTCAACACCCTGACTGCGCCTAGAAATTCTGTCCATAAAGGTTATGAACAGAATCGGTGACAAAGGGAAGCCTTGGCGGAGTCCAACCCTCACTGGAAACGTGTCCGACTTACTGCCGGCAATGCGGACCAAGCTCTGACACTGATTATACAGGGAGCGAACTGCCACAATAAGACAGTCCGTTACCCCATACTCTCTGAGCACTCCCCACAGGACTTCCCGGGGTACACGGTCGAATGCCTTCTCCAAGTCCACAAAGCACATGTAGACTGGTTGGGCAAACTCCCATGCACCCTCAAGGACCCTGCCGAGAGTATAGAGCTGGTCCACAGTTCCACGACCAGGACGAAAACCACACTGTTCCTCCTGAATCCGAGGTTCGACTATCCGGCGTAGGCTCCTCTCCAGTACACCTGAATAGACCTTACCGGGAAGGCTGAGGAGTGTGATCCCACGATAGTTGGAACACACCCTCTGGTTCCCCTTCTTAAAGAGAGGAACCACCACCCCGGTCTGCCAATCCAGAGGTACCGCCCCCGATGTCCACGCGATGTTGCAGAGTCTTGTCAACCAAGACAGCCCCACAACATCCAGAGCCCTAAGGAACTCCGGGCGGATCTCATCCACCCCCGGGGCCTTGCCACCGAGGAGCTTTTTAACTACCTCGGCAACCTCAGCCCCAGAAATAGGAGAGCCCACCACAGATTCCCCAGGCCCTGCTTCCTCATAGGAAGACGTGCTGGTAGGATTGAGGAGGTCTTCGAAGTATTCCCTCCACCGATCCACAACATCCGCAGTCGAGGTCAGCAGAGCACCATCCCCACCATACACGGTGTTGACACTGCACTGCTCCCCTTCCTGAGGCGGCGGATGGTGGTCCAGAATTGCTTCGAAGCCGTCCGGAAGTCTTTTTCCATGGCCTCCCCGAACTCCTCCCATGTCCGAGTTTTTGCCTCCGCGACCGCTGAAGCCGCACACCGCTTGGCCTGTCGGTACCTGTCTGCTGCCTCAGGAGTCCCATGAGCCAAAAGAACCCGATAGGTCTCCTTCTTCAGCCTGACGGCATCCCTCACCGCCGGCGTCCACCAACGGGTTCTAGGATTACCGCCACGACAGGCACCAACTACCTTGCGGCCACAGCTCCAATCGGCCGCCTCGACAACAGAGGTACGGAACATCGTCCACTTGGACTCAATGTCCAGCACCTCCCTCATGCTAAACCATGATTATTTGCGATTAAATAATGAAATCTTTGGTTTTTTTTCAAATTTTCGGAAAAATATTTTAATCTTTTGACAGCTTTAATATATAATACATATTTTAAAGTTTTAAATGACTAAAACTGACTTGTTTTTGTTATTGGCAACTTTTTATCTTCACAATTTCTGATTTAATACAAATTAATTGTGAACAAAACGCGATTATTCACGATTAAATATGTTAATCTTTTCTCAAATGTAAATATTTGTCTTTTTTTTAAACATTTGTTTATTTACATTTTTATGAAAAATATTTTAATCTTTCGACAGCTATAATATTTTATACATATTTTAAGGTTTTAAATGACTAAAACTATGATTTTTTTTTTATTATTGGCAACTTTTTATATTCACTATCTGTGATTAAATACAAGTTAATTGTGAAAAAAACACAATTATTCACGATTTAATATTTTAATATTTTTTCAAATGTTTTTTTTTTTTTTTTAAACATTTCTTTCTTTAAATGTTTTGGATAAATTTTAATCTTTTGACAGCTTTAATATTTCTTACATAGTTAAAGTTTTAAATGACTAAAATTATGACTTTTTTTGTTATTGGCAACTTTTTATCTTCACTATCTCTGATTAAATACAAGTTAATTGTGAACAAAACACAATTATTTGCAGCTGAGATAGGCTCCAGCACCCCCCGTGACCTCAAAAGGGACAAGCGGTAGCACATGGATGGATATTTGCAATTGAATATTTAAAAACAAATTTTTTCAATGTAAATATTTTTCTTTTTTTAAACATTTGTTTATTTACAGTTTTTTGAAACATATTTTAATCTTTTGACAGCTTTAATATTTTATACATATTTTAAGGTTTTAAATTACTAAAACTATGATTTTTTTTTGTTATTGGCAAACTTTTTATATTCACTATCTCCGATTAAATACAAATTAATTGTGAACAAAATGCAATTATTCGCGATTTATTATTTTAACCTTTTTCCAAATGTTTTTTTTTTTTTTTTAAACATTTATTTGTTTTAATTTTTTAAACATTTTAATCTTTTGACAGCTTTAATATTTCATACATATTTTAAAGTTTTAAATGACTAAAACTATTACTTTTTTTGTTATTGGCAACTTTTTATCTTCACAATCTCTGATTAAATACAAGTTAATTGTGAACAAAACACGATTATTCGTGATTAAATATTTAAAAAATATATTTTTCTATGTAAATATTTTTGTTTTTTCAAACATTGGTTTATTTAAAGTTTTTTGAAAAATATTTTAATCTTAATAAGAGTTTTGATATTGTATACATATTTTAAGGCTTTTAATGACTAAAACTATGACTTTTTTTGTTATTGGCAAACTTTTTATCCACAAAGTACAACTGCGCACACACGCACGCACGCACGCACGCACGCACGCACACACACTGTTTTGTGACGGGATAATTATTTCCAGTCGTGACAAATGTCGGCCATATTCTGTCCCAGCGTGAAGATTTGTTGACTTCCTATCCATCTGCTCGTATTTTGAGGGAGGAGATGATTGAGGACAAGCAGCTGCTGGTCTGTTTGTTTACCGCAGATGGCGGAACATTAGTGGACTCCAAATACAAACATTCCCCCGGAAAAAAAAAAGTGTTGGGTTCATTAATCATATCGTTTGGAAATATCAGCAAAAGTGCTGCTGTGGTTGAATGTGAACGTCGTCAATGGCGTTTCTACTCGTATGGATTCTTCATTCATCACTCTAAGCAACGTTATAAGTTTTACAATATAACTAAAACAATTCTTACTTACTAAAGTGTCCCATGTGTGACGTCTGTAGGAGTGTTTTCATGCATATTTGTACATGCTATCGTAATGTTGTCAAGCTCGCGTCATTAGCATTAGCTATTATGCTAACACGTTTACGAGTTATTCATAACTTTCAGTTTCACTTTCACAAATTCCTCAGTAAATTCACCAACACGTCACCGTGGAGTTATTGAGTCTGTTTAGCTGATTGGAGAGCTAGCTTGCGCAGCTAGTGGGTCCACGACTATGACTTCTGTTTTGTTTGTTTTTTCCGTTTTACTGCCGTGTTACAGACACCGTTTGGAAACAATTAAGGTATGTAAATAAACATTTACAGAATATATCTGTGTAAATAACTCATTTCACAACGTATATATAATATATATCTGCGGCTTATAGTCCGGTGCGGCTAATACATGGAGATGTTCTTATCTCTAGAATTTAGTGGGTGCGGCTTATAGTCGGGTGCAGCTAATATATGGAAACATATTTTTATCTCTGGGCTTTAGTGGGTGCGGCTTATAGTCGGGTGCGGCTAATATATGGAAAAATATTTTTATCTCTAGAATTTAGTGGGTGTGGCTTATAGTCAAGTGCGACTAATATATGGACAAATATTTTTATCTCTAGAATTTAGTGGGTGTGGCTTATAGTCAGGTGCGGCTAATATATGGACAAATATTTGTATCTGTAGAATTTAGTGGGTGCGGCTTATAGTCGGGTGCGGCGAATATATGGAAACATTTTCTTATCTCTGGGCTTTAGTGGGTGCGGCCTATAGTCCGGTGCACTCTGCAGTCTAGAAAAAACAGTATTAGCATTTGAAGATATTGAACTTACATGGACAGTTGGATCCTTCTGATGAATTAGACGCGGTCTCGCCGTCAGGACAGCAACCAAAGTCCGAGGTGTCACATGACGGGGCGTGGTCAGCGGCGGGTATGGAACTGCTTGATGTTGTGGCACCTGAAGGGAAGAGAATCACAACACCATAAAAAACATTGTGCTAAATAATATAATAATAATCATCATCTCTTAGGGGGCATTTGCAGCACACCACTGGGCTTCTAAACACTGCTAGAAAGAAACATAAACAAGTGGACTAAAAGAGACATAAACAAGAGAAAAATAAACAAGTGGACTAAAAGAGTAAACAGGTGAAAAGTAACAAAAACAAGTTGCAAAGTTTGTTTTTAAACTATCATTGCTCAAAAATAATAATGAATCAAAATCAATGTTGTTTTGAATGATTAAAGCTCCAAATACTTCACATCAAATGTTTTTTGAGGTAAATATTGTGTATTTTGTGTTTTTGAAAAAACAAAAAACAAAAAAAAAACAGTTATCTTTGACAAAAAAGGCATAAAACTGACCAAAAAACATAAAAAAAAAAAAATACAATGTAGAATCGAGGGATTGATATGAAGTTGATCGAGAGATTTAAGTGTTGAAAAAAAAGATTATTTTTAACACTTTTATGAGTGGGACCCTTTTGGATCCCCAAATATTTTGGTGAGATGTTTCTTTTCTTAAACTGTCAACAAATAATAATGAATCAAAATCAATGTTGTTATGAATTATTGACACATTTAAGGTTCTAATTACTTCACATGAAATATTCAATTTTAAAATAGTTTTTGGGGAAAATATTCCATATTTTGTGTTTTTGGTATAAAAAACTAACTTTTCTGTTAAAAAAGGTTATAAAACATAAAATCAACATTAACAACTTTATAATGACAGATATACCTGAAGTTGATTTACAGATTTAAGTGTAGGATAAAATAAATAAATAATAATAATAATAATAATAATATTTAACTTTAAAAAAAATATATTTTATGACTGAGACCCTTTTGGTCAAACTTAAGGGTGCCCTTGATGCATGCTCACTGTTAGCACACTAACATTAGCATATTATCTTTTTTTTTAGCTATTTTTGAAGGTATACAACTCAGAGTCAGATATTTTGGTATGCGACGCATGCCTACTGTTAGCATACTAACATTAGCATACTAGCTTTTTTTTGCAATTTTTGAAGGTAAACAGCTCAGTCAGATATTTTGGTACGTGACACATGCTCATTGTTAGCATACTAACATTGGCATATTAGCTTTTTTGCTATTTTTGAAGGTATACAACTCAGGGTCAGATATTTTGGTACTTGATGCATGCTCACTGTTAGCATACTAACAATAGCATATAGACGGTAAAGGCTCCACCTCCATCTTTTCTAATGACATGTCTCCACACAGTTCAGAGAGATGACAAATAATGATGGAGGCAAACAGCTACGTAGTTAAGACGCTAGCACTCATGGACGGCAGTCACAGTGAAAAGGAGGCTGGGGGCTTACTGGGCATCTGTTGGCTCTGCAGAATTATGGGCTGGAGAGGAGAGCGACTCCATGATTTATAAACTGTACTTATGAAAATGTGCTCCTGTAATGGAAGCAATGAACGAGTTGGCTCAAACTTGACTGACCTTCCCTTCATTCGATTCTTTTTCTACTCTTTCTCTTTCTTGTGTTGACATTTGTAATATTTGTTGACATTTATTGACACGACAACTTTTTATGCTTTTATTTTGTCACCTTTACACACATTTGACGTATTTTATAGAGATGTCCGATAATATCGGCCTACCGATATTATCGGCCGATAAATACCGTATTTTCCGCACTATAAGGCGCACCTAAAAACCACAAATTTTCTCAAAAGCTAACAGTGCGCCTTATAACCCGGTGCGCTTTATTACGATTAATTTTCATAAAGTTTCGATCTCGCAACTTCGGTAAACAGCCGCCATCTTTTTTCCCGGTAGAACAGGAAGCGCTTCTTCTTCTACGCAAGCAACCGCCAAGGAAAGCACCCGCCCCCATAGAACAGGAAGCGCTTCACCCGCCCCCGGAAGAAGAAGAAAAAACGCGCGGATATCACCGTACGTTTCATTTCCTGTTTACATCTGTAAAGACCACAAAATGGCTCCTACTACGCGACAAGGATCCGGATCATAAAAAGACGCAATCTCTCCATCCGCACACGGATTACTACCGTATTTCACAGCAACTGATATTCCTGTGAACTGCACTGTGGAACGGGAGCACGTACGGTGAATATTCGCACCACAGGGAATGAGGAGTCATCCTTCACTGTGGTTCTAGCTTGCCATGCTAACTTCCACCCATCCAAAAGAGACCTTTCCAGCCGGCGTCATCATAAAAGCTAACTCGAAGGGATGGATGGATGAAGAAAAGATGAGCGAGTGGTTAAGGGAAGTTTACGCGAAGAGGCCGGGTGGCTTTTTTCACACAGCTCCGAAGGCGAACACACCTTCACTAAGACGGGCAGACAGCGCCGGTCGACATACGCCAACATCTGCCAGTGGATCGTAAATGCCTGGGCAGATAGTTTCGGTCACAACTGTGGTCCGAGCTTTCCGGAAGGCAGGATTCACAGAACTGCTGCACAACAACAGCGACACTGAATCCGATGACTTCGACGAGGCGGAGCCGGCCATTTTTGGATCCCACGCTTGCGCAACTTTTCAATTCGGACACCGAAGACGAAGAATTCGAAGGATTTACGAATGAAGAATAACTTCAGAAGGTGAGCGCTATGTTTATTTTGTGTGTTGTGACATTAACGTTCGAGCAACATTATGTTGCTATTTATTGCTCTACACCATTTTGAATTTTACTATGTTTGTGATTGCACATTTGCGTACATTTTGGGACAGAGTTGTTAGAACGCTGGTTTTCAATATATTATTAAAGTTTGACTGAACTATCTGACTGTTTTTTTGACATTCACTTTAGCGCAGCGTTTTTTTTGACATTCACTTTAGCGCAGCGTAGGCGCGGCTTATAGTCCGGGGCGGCTTATTGGTGGACAAAATTATGAAATATGTAATTCATAGAAGGTGCGGCTAATAATCCGGTGCGCCTTATAGTGCGGAAAATACGGTACGTTAAAATGTAATATCGTAAATTATCGGTATCGTTTTTTTTTATTATCGGTATCGTTTTTTTTGTTTGTTTTTTTTATTAAATGAACATAACAAACACAAGATACACTTACAATTAGTGCACCAACCAAAAAAACCTCCCTCCCCCATTTACACTCATTCACACTCATTCACACAAAAGGGTTGTTTCTTTCTGTTATTAATATTCTGGTTCCTACATTATATATCATCCATCCATCCATCCATCCATCTTCTTCCGCTTATCCGAGGTCGGGTCGCGGGGGCAGCAGCTTAAGCAGGGAAGCCCAGACTTTCCTCTCCCCAGCCACTTCGTCCAGCTCCTCCCGGGGGATCCCGAGGCGATCCACTCTTCCCCCACTCGTGAACAAGACTCCGAGGTACTTGAACTCCTCCACTTGGGGCAAGATCTCCTCCCCAACCCGGAGATGGCACTCCACCCTTTTCCGGGAGAGAACCATGGACTCGGACTTGGAGGTGCTGATTCTCATCCCAGTCGCTTCACACTCGGCTGCGAACTGATCCAGTGAGAGCTGAAGATCTTGGCCGGAGGAAGCCATCAGGACCACATCATCTGCAAATAGCAGAGACCTAATCCTGCAGCCACCAAACCAGATCCCCTCAACGCCCTGACTGCGCCTAGAAATTCTGTCCATAAAGGTTATGAACAGAATCGGTGACAAAGGGCAGCCTTGGCGGAGTCCAACCCTCACTGGAAACGTGTCCGACTTACTGCCGGCAATGCGGACCAAGCTCTGACACTGATTATACAGGGAGTGAACTGCCACAATAAGACAGTCCGTTACCCCATACTCTCTGAGCACTCCCCACAGGACTTCCCGGGGTACACGGTTGAATGCCTTCTCCAAGTCCACAAAGCACATGTAGACTGGTTGGGCAAACTCCCATGCACCCTCAAGGACCCTGCCGAGAGTATAGAGCTGGCCCACAGTTCCACGACCAGGACGAAAACCACACTGTTCCTCCTGAATCCGAGGTTCGACTATCCGGCGTAGCCTCCTCTCCAGTACACCTGAATAGACCTTACCGGGAAGGCTGAGTAGTGTGATCCCACGATAGTTGGAACACAACCTCCGGTTCCCCTTCTTAAAGAGAGGAACCACCACCCCGGTCTGCCAATCCAGAGGTACCGCCCCCGATGTCCACGCGATGTTGCAGAGTCTTGTCAACCAAGACATCCCCACAACATCCAGAGCCTTAAGGAACTCCGGGCGGATCTCATCCACCCCCGGGGCCTTGCCACCGAGGAGCTTTTTAACTACCTCGGCAACCTCAGCCCCAGAAATAGGAGAGCCCACCACAGATTCCCCAGGCACTGCTTCCTCATAGGAAGACGTGCTGGTAGGATTGAGGAGGTCTTCGAAGTATTCCCTCCACCGATCCACAACATCCGCAGTCGAGGTCAGCAGAACACCATCCCCACCATACACGGTGTTGACACTGCACTGCTTCCCCTTCCTGAGGCGGCGGATGGTGGTCCAGAATTGCTTCGAGGCCGTCCGGAAGTCTTTTTCCATGGCCTCCCCGAACTCCTCCCATGTCCGAGTTTTTGCCTCCGCGACCGCTGAAGCCGCACACCGCTTGGCCTGTCGGTACCTGTCTGCTGCCTCAGGAGTCCCATGAGCCAAAAGAACCCGATAGGACTCCTTCTTCAGCCTGACGGCATCCCTCACCACCGGCGTCCACCAACGGGTTCTAGGATTACTGCCACGACAGGCACCAACTACCTTGCGGCCACAGCTCCAATCGGCCGCCTCGACAACAGAAGTACGGAACATCGTCCACTCGGACTCAATGTCCAGCACCTCCCTCGTGACATGTTCAAAGTTCTTCCGGAGGTGGGAATTGAAACTCTCTCTGACAGGAGACTCTGCCAGGCGTTCCCAGCAAACCCTCACAATGCGTTTGGGCCTGCCAGGTCTGTCCGGCATCCTCCCCCACCATCGCAGCCAACTCACCACCAGGTGGTGATCGGTAGAAAGCTCCGCCCCTCTCTTCACCCGAGTGTCCAAAACATGAGACCGCAAATCCGATGACACAACTACAAAGTCGATCATGGAACTGCGGCCTAGGGTGTCCTGGTGCCAAGTGCACATATGGACACCCTTATGTTTGAACATGGTGTTTGTTATCGACAATCTGTGACGAGCACAAAAGTCCAATAACAGAACACCACTTGGGTTCAGATCCGGGCGGAAATTCTTCCCAATCAAACCTCTCCAGGTTTCACTGTCGCTGCCAACATGAGCGTTGAAGTCCCCCAGTAGAACGAGGGAATCACCCGGGGGAGCACTCTCCAGTACTCCCTCAAGTGAATCCAAAAAGGGTGGGTACTCTGAGCTGCCGCTTGGCGCGTAAACGCAAACAACAGTCAGGACCCGTCCCCCCACCCGAAGGCGGAGGGAAGCTACCCTCTCGTCCACCGGGTTGAACTCCAACGTGCAGGCTTTGAGCCGAGGGGCAACAAGAATTGCCACCCCAGCCCGTCGCCTCTCACTGCCGGCAACGCCAGAGTGGAAGAGAGTCCAACACCTCTCAAGAGAAGTGGTTCCAGAGCCCTTGCTATGCGTCGAAGTGAGTCCGACTATATCTAGCCGGAACTTCTCCACCTCGCGCACTAGCTCAGGCTCCTTCCCCCCCAGCGAAGTGACGTTCCACGTCCCAAGAGCCAGCTTATGTAGCCGAGGATCGGACCGCCAAGTGCCCCGCCCTCGGCTGCCGCCCAGCTCACACTGCACCCGACCTCTATGGCCCCTGCTATGGGTGGTGAGCCCATTGGAGGGGGGACCCACGTTGCCTCTTCGGGCTGTGCCCGGCCGGGCCCCATGGGGACAGGCCCGGCCACCAGGCGCTCGCCATCGTGCCCCACCCCCGGGCCTGGCTCCAGAGGGGGGCCCCGGTGACCCGCATCCGGGCGAGGGAAATCTGGGTCCTTTGTTTGTGTTCTTCATCGAGGTCTTCGAGCTGCTCTTTGTCTGATCCCTCACCTAGGACCAGTTTGCCTTGGGAGACCCTACCAGGGGGCATGGAAAACCCCGGACAACATAGCTCCTAGGATCATTGGGACACGCAAACTCCTCTACCACGGTAAGGTGGCAGCTCAGAGAGGAGTCATTATATATCAATATATATCAATACAGTCTGCAAGGGATACAGTCCGTGAGCACACATGATTGTGCGTGCTGCTGGTCCACTAATAGTACTAACTTTTAACAGTTAATTTTACAAATTTTCATTAATTACTTGTTTCTATGTAACTGTTTTTATATTGTTTTACTTTATTTTTTATTCAAGAAAATGTTTTTAATTCATCTATCTTATTTTATGAATTTTTAAAAAAAAGTTCCTTATCTTCACCATACCTGGTTGTCCAAGTTAGGCATAATAATGTGTTAATTCCACGACTGCATATATCGGTTGATATCGGTATCGGTAATTAAAGAGTTGGACAATATCGGAATATCGGACATCGGCAAAAAGCCATTATCGGACATCCCTAGTATTTTATGTTTAAATGAGCAAACAGCATTTTGATTTCACATTTGAGATTTTCTTATATATTTAACTTTTGTAAAAAAAAAAGAAAAAAACATGGCATCGATGTTTTGTTTACAGTAATTCAGAGTAAAAACTACTGTCAATTTTACTAATAAAATTCTGGCAATTTTTTATTTAATTTTTTTTACCGTGAAATCTACAGATTTTTCTATTTTTGCAGTGTAGCGCAAGTATTATCTGTTGCACCCCCTCCAGGAAGAAGAACATATTTTGTGTCCCCCAATAAATAGTATCATGTGTTTATTAAAAAGTTGTAAGTACACCTCTGCATAACATATTATCTTTAGCATTAAAGAAAACTAGACAGCGGTCTTTCCTCATCCACATATTAAGGCGTAGGAATTTTTTTTCTTCACAATTTACCGTCACCTACATGTGTAGTATCTGTCATTTTAACCACGACTTATTTGGTCAAAGTCCCTCGGAGGAATTTGTTAAAGTACCACCCCTTTTTTTCCACACAAAAATAGCAAAAAAAACATCAGATCAAAGTTTGCCGCCATACCACGCGTACATCTCATGGCGTACACAAAATTTGTTCGCAATTTATCATCACTTATATGTGTAGTATCTGTCATTTTAACCGTGACTTATTTGGTCAAAGTCCCTCGGAGGAGTTTTTTAAAGTACGACCCATTTTTTTCGCTGAAAAATATCAAAAAACCATCGGAGCAAAGTTTTACGAAATGTCACGCCCACATCGTATGGCGTACACAAAATGTTTCCGCAATTTATCATCACCTATATGTGTAGTATCTGTTATTTTAACCACGACTTATTTGGTCAAAGTCCCTAGGAGGAGTTTAATAAAATACGACCCCTTTTTTAAACCCAAAATTGGCCATAAACCATTACAGCCAAGTTTGGCGTCATGCCACGCCCACATCTTATGGTGTAGGATTTTTTTTCCGCAATTTATCATCACCTATAAGTGTAGTATCTGTCATTTTAACCACAACTCATTTGGTCAAAGTTCCTAGGAGGAGTTCGTTAAAGTACCACCCTTTTTTTTGCTGAAAAATGACCAAAAACCATTGGAGCTAAGTCTTTCGCCAGGACACACCCACATATTATGGTGTAGGAATTTATTTTTAGCAATTTATCATCACCTATGTGTGTAGTATCTGTCATTTTAACCACAACTCATTTGGTCAAAGTCCCTAGGAGGAGTTTGTTAAAGTAAGACCTCTTTTTTTTGCTAAAAAATGGCCAAAAACCATTGGAGCAAAGTTTGACGCCATGCCACCCCCACATCTTATGGTGTAGGACTTTTTTTCCCCCGCAATTTATCATCACCTATATGTGTAATATCTGTCATTTTAACCGTGACTTATTTGGTCAAAGTCCATAGGAAGAGTTTGTTAAAATATGACACCTTTTTTAAACCCAAAATTGGCCAAAGACCATAAGAGTCAAGTTCGGCGCCACACCACGGCCACATGTTATGGCGTACAAATTCTTTTTTCGCAGTTTGTAATCACCTATATGTGTAGTATCTGTCAGTTTAACTGTGACTTATTTGGTCAAAGTCTTTAGGAGGAGTGTGTTACAGTATGACCCTTTTTTCTTGCAAAAAATGGCCAAAAACCATCAGAGTAAAGTTTGGTGCCACACACCGCCCACATCTTATGGCGTACAAATTATTTTTTCGCAGTTTATAATCACCTATATGTGTAGTATCTGTCATTTGAACTGTGACTTATTTGGTCAAAGTCCCTAGGAGGAGTTTAATAAAATACGACCCCTTTTTTAAACCCAAAATTGGCCATAAACCATTACAGCCAAGTTTGGCGCCATGCCACGCCCACATCTTATGGTGTAGGATTTTTTTCCCGCAATTTATCATCACCTATAAGTGTAGTATCTGTCATTTTAACCACAACTCATTTGGTCAAAGTTCCTAGGAGGAGTTCGTTAAAGTACCACCCTTTTTTTTGCTGAAAAATGACCAAAAACCATTGGAGCTAAGTCTTCCGCCAGGACACACCCACATATTATGGTGTAGGAATTTATTTTTAGCAATTTATCATCACCTATGTGTGTAGTATCTGTCATTTTAACCACAACTCATTTGGTCAAAGTCCCTAGGAGGAGTTTGTTAAAGTAAGACCTCTTTTTTTTGCTAAAAAATGGCCAAAAACCATTGGAGCAAAGTTTGACGCCATGCCACCCCCACATCTTATGGTGTAGGACTTTTTTCCCCCCGCAATTTATCATCACCTATATGTGTAATATCTGTCATTTTAACCGTGACTTATTTGGTCAAAGTCCATAGGAAGAGTTTGTTAAAATATGACACCTTTTTTAAACCCAAAATTGGCCAAAGACCATAAGAGTCAAGTTCGGCGCCACACCACGGCCACATGTTATGGCGTACAAATTCTTTTTTCGCAGTTTGTAATCACCTATATGTGTAGTATCTGTCAGTTTAACTGTGACTTATTTGGTCAAAGTCTTTAGGAGAAGTGTGTTACAGTATGACCCTTTTTTCTTGCAAAAAATGGCCAAAAACCATCAGAGTAAAGTTTGGTGCCACACACCGCCCACATCTTATGGCGTACAAATTATTTTTTCGCAGTTTATAATCACCTATATGTGTAGTATCTGTCATTTGAACTGTGACTTATTTGGTCAAAGTCCCTAGGAGGAGTTTAATAAAATACGACCCCTTTTTTAAACCCAAAATTGGCCATAAACCATTACAGCCAAGTTTGGCGCCATGCCACGCCCACATCTTATGGTGTAGGATTTTTTTCCCGCAATTTATCATCACCTATAAGTGTAGTATCTGTCATTTTAACCACAACTCATTTGGTCAAAGTTCCTAGGAGGAGTTCGTTAAAGTACCACCCTTTTTTTTGCTGAAAAATGACCAAAAACCATTGGAGCTAAGTCTTCCGCCAGGACACACCCACATATTATGGTGTAGGAATTTATTTTTAGCAATTTATCATCACCTATGTGTGTAGTATCTGTCATTTTAACCACAACTCATTTGGTCAAAGTCCCTAGGAGGAGTTTGTTAAAGTAAGACCTCTTTTTTTTGCTAAAAAATGGCCAAAAACCATTGGAGCAAAGTTTGACGCCATGCCACCCCCACATCTTATGGTGTAGGACTTTTTTTCCCCCGCAATTTATCATCACCTATATGTGTAATATCTGTCATTTTAACCGTGACTTATTTGGTCAAAGTCCATAGGAAGAGTTTGTTAAAATATGACACCTTTTTTAAACCCAAAATTGGCCAAAGACCATAAGAGTCAAGTTCGGCGCCACACCACGGCCACATATTATGGCGTACAAATTCTTTTTTCGCAGTTTGTAATCACCTATATGTGTAGTATCTGTCAGTTTAACTGTGACTTATTTGGTCAAAGTCTTTAGGAGAAGTGTGTTACAGTATGACCCTTTTTTCTTGCAAAAAATGGCCAAAAACCATCAGAGTAAAGTTTGGTGCCACACACCGCCCACATCTTATGGCGTACAAATTATTTTTTCGCAGTTTATAATCACCTATATGTGTAGTATCTGTCATTTGAACTGTGACTTATTTGGTCAAAGTCCCTAGGAGGAGTTTAATAAAATACGACCCCTTTTTTAAACCCAAAATTGGCCATAAACCATTACAGCCAAGTTTGGCGCCATGCCACGCCCACATCTTATGGTGTAGGATTTTTTTCCCGCAATTTATCATCACCTATAAGTGTAGTATCTGTCATTTTAACCACAACTCATTTGGTCAAAGTTCCTAGGAGGAGTTCGTTAAAGTACCACCCTTTTTTTTGCTGAAAAATGACCAAAAACCATTGGAGCTAAGTCTTCCGCCAGGACACACCCACATATTATGGTGTAGGAATTTATTTTTAGCAATTTATCATCACCTATGTGTGTAGTATCTGTCATTTTAACCACAACTCATTTGGTCAAAGTCCCTAGGAGGAGTTTGTTAAAGTAAGACCTCTTTTTTTTGCTACAAAATGGCCAAAAACCATTGGAGCAAAGTTTGACGCCATGCCACCCCCACATCTTATGGTGTAGGACTTTTTTCCCCCCGCAATTTATCATCACCTATATGTGTAATATCTGTCATTTTAACCGTGACTTATTTGGTCAAAGTCCATAGGAAGAGTTTGTTAAAATATGACACCTTTTTTAAACCCAAAATTGGCCAAAGACCATAAGAGTCAAGTTCGGCGCCACACCACGGCCACATGTTATGGCGTACAAATTCTTTTTTCGCAGTTTGTAATCACCTATATGTGTAGTATCTGTCAGTTTAACTGTGACTTATTTGGTCAAAGTCTTTAGGAGAAGTGTGTTACAGTATGACCCTTTTTTCTTGCAAAAAATGGCCAAAAACCATCAGAGTAAAGTTTGGTGCCACACACCGCCCACATCTTATGGCGTACAAATTATTTTTTCGCAGTTTATAATCACCTATATGTGTAGTATCTGTCATTTGAACTGTGACTTATTTGGTCAAAGTCCCTAGGAGGAGTTTGTTAAAGTAAGACCCCCTTTTTTAGCTAAAAAATGACCAAAAACCATCAGAGCAAAGTTTGGCGCCATGCCACGCCCACATCTTATGGTGTAGCAATTTTTTTTCTCGCAATTTATCATTGCCTGTTTGTGTAGTATCTGTCATTTTAACTGCACCTTATTTGGTCAAAGTCCCTAGGAGGAGTTTGTTAGAGTACCACCCATTTTTTCTTGCAAACATTGGCCAAAAACCATCAGCAAAGTTTGGCCTCATACCACGCCTACATCTTGTGTAGGAATTTTTTTCCCGCATTTTATCATCGCCTATATGTGTAGTATCTGTCACTTTAACCACGACTTATTTCTTCAAAGTCCCTAGGAGGAGTTCTTTAAAGTACGACCCCTTTTTTAAACCCAAAATTGGCCAAAAACCATAAGAGCCAAGTTTGGCGCCATACCACGCCCACATCTTATGATGTAGGAATAATTTTTTCGTAGTTTATAATCACCTATATGTGTAGTATTTGTCATTTTAACCGTAACTTATTTGGTCAAAGTCCCTAGGAGGAGTTTGTTAAAGTATGACCCATTTTTTCTTGCAAAAATTGGCCAAAAACCATCAGAGCAACGTTTGGCCCCATGCCACGCCCACATATTATGGTGTAGGAATTTTTTTTCCGCAGTTTATCATCACCCATATGTGTAGTATCTGTCGTTTTAACTGTGACTTATTTGGTCAAAGTCCCTAGGAGGAGTTTGTTACAGTATGACCCTTTTTTCTTGTAAAAAATGGCCAAAAACCATTGGACCAAAGTTTGGCGCCACACCACGCCCACATATTATGTCGTAAGACTTTTTTTTTTGCAGTTTATCATCAACTTTATGTGTAATATCTGTCACTTTAACCGTGACTTATTTGGTCCAAGTCCCTAGGTTGAGTTAGTTAAAGTACCACCCATTTTTTGGGCCGAAAAATGTTATACAAAAAACCCAGATGGCCAACTTCCTGTCCGTTTTCAGGTATGGGTTCTTGGGACTTTCTTGTGCGTCCCGTCATGATGGACGTCTCCTGTGATTTTTGTGTCGATACGTGAAACCGGTAGGAGGAGCTACGTTTTTCTCATTCCTATGGTGGCGCTAGAGAGGCAATTTTGAAAAGTCATTTTCAGGAAGCCCCAAAATATACTGTCTCTGGTCATATCTGACAACATCTGGGGACTTCTCCAGCATGTTAGGGGCCTCAAAAAGGCGTCCAAGCGTTTAGGAGAAAAACCAGCGATTTCAATCGGGCCCTCGCGCTTGGTTGGAATTGTGGAGAGCTGCCATCCATGCTTGGTTGCGCACACACACACACACACACACACACACACACACACACACACACACACATAGCTGGCTTCACCTGACAGGGGAAGGCATCTCACAGGGAGACCCCCCACAGAGGTCCCCCGCCTTCCCTTCCTACACAGCAGCTGACAGCTCCATGCCTCAGATGGGAAGATGGCGAGTGGGGGAGGGTGTTGGATTTGGGCCGACTGGTCATGTGACCGAGTGAAGGGTTCTGACAGGTCTCAAACTGAGGTGCACACTCACAATATTTCTATCCTCTCAAGTTTGGCCCCTGGGGACCCAGGAGGGTCTCAGTCATAAAACGTTAAAATCATCTACTTGTTTTTATTTTCATTCAACGCTTGAATCTCTCTATCGACTTCAGGTCTATCTATCGATATAAAGTACATCTTTGATCTTTTATGCCATTTTTGTCAAAACACTCTTTTTATGCCAAAAACATAAGATATGTCATATTTTCCCCAAAATATTTTTAAAGTAATTGAGGTCTTAAATAGGTCAATAACAACATTGATTTTAATCTGTTATTATTTTTTAAGCAAAGACAGTTTTTAAAAGAAAATCACACTAAAATTCTTGGGGATCCAAAAGGGTCCCACTCAAAAAAGTGTTAAAAAGTATTTTATTTGTTTAACTTTCAACCTTAAATCGCTTGATCAACTTCAGAACTTTTCTTCCATTATGTTTTTTTTCCCACTTTTAAACATTTTTTTTAAAATGATTAGGCATCCAAAAGTGTTGAAAATAAGTTTTTTTTTGTTTTTTTTTAACTTTCAACAATTAAATCTGTAGATCAACTTCAGATCTCTTTGTTTATTATAAGTTTTTACTTTTTTCACGTTTTGTTTTGTTTTGTTTGTTTTATGCCCTTTTTGTCAAAGAACACTTTATATGGCAAAAGAGATGTTCAAAGTGTTTATAATATTTGATGTGAAGTAATTGGAGCCTTAAATATGTCAATCATTCATAACAACATTGATTTTGATTCATTATTAATTAACAGTTTTCAAAAGAAAATGACACTAAAATTCTTGGGGATCCAAAAGGGTCCCACTCAAAAAAGTGTTAAAAAGTATATATATACATTTTTTTTTTTACTTTCAACACTTAAATCGGTCGATCATCTTCAGAACTTTTCTTCCATTATAATTTTTTTTTTTCCACTTCAACTTTTTTTTTTTTTAATTATTAGGCAGCCAAAAGGGTTCGCACCCATAAAAGTGTTGAACATAAGTTTTTTGTTTTTTTATTTAACTTTCATCTTCAGATCAACTTAATTTTTTCAAGTTTTTTTGTTTTTGTTTGTTTTATGCCCTTTTTGTCAAAGAAAACTTGATATGGCAAACACATGAAATATGCAATATTTTTGTCAAGAGATTTTCAAAGTGTAATATTTGATGTGAAGTAATTGGAGCCTTAAATATGTCAATCATTCATAACAACATTGATTTTGATTCATTATTAATTAACAGTTTTCAAAAGAAAATGACACTAAAATTCTTGGGGATCCAAAAGGGTCCCACTCAAAAAAGTGTTAAAAAGTATATATATACATTTTTTTTTTTACTTTCAACACTTAAATCGGTCGATCATCTTCAGAACTTTTCTTCCATTATAATTTTTTTTTTTCCACTTCAACTTTTCTTTTTTTTAATTATTAGGCAGCCAAAAGGGTCGCACCCATAAAAGTGTTGAACATAAGTTTTTTGTTTTTTTATTTAACTTTCATCTTCAGATCAACTTAATTTTTTCAAGTTTTTTGGTTTTGGTTTGTTTTATGCCCTTTTTGTCAAAGAAAACTTGATATGGCAAACACATGAAATATGCAATATTTTTGTCAAGAGATTTTCAAAGTGTAATATTTGATGTGAAGTAATTGGAGCCTTAAATATGTCAATCATTCATAACAACATTGATTTTGATTCATTATTAACAGTTTTCAAAAGAAAATGACACTAAAATTATTGGGGTTCCAAAAGGGTCCCACTCAAAGAAGTGTTAAAAATAAGTCTTTCTTTTTTTTCAGACGTCACGAGTGGTTGGGACAACATTGTCGTTAGGCTGCGCCCACACGCTAATACCAATATTTCGCCATTGATGTCGACTGAAGGCGGAGCCGATTTGTGAGCGCGAGCACCCAATGTTTCCTAGCAGGTGACATGGATGTGTTGTGATATGCTGGCAAAGCATTATGGGTAATGATGAGCGAGGATTTACCCAAAGGCTCCTCTGCCCCGCTGGCCTCCGCCGGCACGCCGCTGCCCACTTCCTCTTCCTGATCGTCTCCACTGGGCTCCCCGCTGCCCGATCCGTCCAGAGTCTTGGCGGCGGCGGAGGGGGCGGGGCTAGCGTGAGATGCGGCGGTGGAGCGTGGCGGCTGAGGCTGGGTGTGGATGGAGTGGTGGCGGTGGTTTGTTTGCGCACGGCGGTGGGTGATGGAGGGCGGGGGCGCGGTGGCGGGGGGCGGCGCCGAGGTCTTGTCCGTTCTCGGGGGCGGGAGGGCCCACACCTGGTTACTGGGGAACGGGGGGGCCGGTGTTGTGGCGCTGGGGGTCGGGGTGGGCGGCTCCGCCCGCTCGGAGAGTATCTCTGACGGAGGGGGGAGGGGGGAATGGGAAGATGGAAATGTTGACTTTGTGACTTCAGAACAAAAGAAGGAGAGTTATGAAAATGAAGGAAAATACTTTAGAAGCGCCAAAGTCCAAAAGTATACATACAGCAATGTTAATATTTGCTTACATGTCCCTTGGCAAGTTTCACTGCAATAAGGCACTTTTGGTAGCCATCCACAAGCTTCTGCTTGAATTTTTGACCACTCCTCTTGACAAAATTGGTGCAGTTCAGCTCAATATGTTGCTTTTCTGACATGGACTTGTTTCTTCAGCATTGTCCGCATGTTCTCAATTTTTGTTTCATCTGACATCACATGGACAAAGATAAGACCTTCTGGAGAAGAATTCTGTGGTCAGATGAAACAAAAATGGAGCTGTTTGGCCACAATACCCAGCAATATGTTTGGAGGAGAAAAGGTGAGGCCTTTAATCCCAGGAACACCATTCCTGCCGTCAAGCATGGTGGTGGTAGTATTATGCTCTGGGCCTGTTTTGCTGCCAATGGAACTGGTGCTTTAAATTGGACAATGAAAAAGGAGGATTACCTCCAAATTCTTCAGGACAAACTAAAATCATCAGCCCGGAGGTTGGGTCTTGGGCAGAGTTGGGTGTTCCAACAGGACAATGACCCCAAACACACGTCAAAAGTGGTAAAGGAATGGCTAAATCAGACTAGAATGAAGGTTTTAGAATGGCCTTTCCAAAGTCCTGACTTAAATGTGTGGCCAATGCTGAAGAAACAAGTCCATGTCAGAAAAGCAACACATTTAGCTGAACTGCACCAATTTCGAGAAGAGGAGTGGTCAAAAATCCAAGCAGAAACTTGTGGATGGCTACCAAAAGTGCCTTATTGCAGTGAAACTTGCCAAGGGACATGGAAGCAAATATTAACATTGCTGTATGTATACTTTTGACCCAGCAGATTTGCTCACATTTTCAGTAGACCCATAATAAATTCATAAAAGAACCAAACTTCATAAATGTTTTTTATGACCAACAAGTATGTGCTCCAATCACTACGTCACAAAAAAAAAGAGTTATAGAAATGATTGGAAACTCAAGACAGCCATGACATTATGTTCTTTACAAGTGTATGTACACTTTTGACCACGACTGTATATATATATATATATATATATATACACACATATAAAGATATACATATCAATATATATATATATATATATATATATATATATATATGTGTGGGGAAAAAAAATCACAAGACTATTTCATCTCTACAGGCCTGTTTCATGAGGGGGGGTACCCTCAATCGTCAGGAGATTTTAATGGGAGCATTCGCATACCATGGTTTATATAGGGCACAGAGTGGGTGGGTACAGGCTGGCCTAGGGGCGTGGTGATTGGCTCATGTGTTACCTAGGAGGTGTTTCCGTCTATGGTGGCATGTTGTTACAATTTCGCTGCGCTTGTTGAGGGATGACAGGTCTGGACGGTAAATAATAAACAGTTTCTCTTTCAAGCATAGGTTGCATCTTTTATTACCACTATTGTAAGGTGTGCTGGATGCAAGAATTTGCCATGTTATTGAATATTCAACATTATTGTCTTTGAGGTAGGATTAACCGAGGGTGAATTCAAAACCAGATGGAACAACCACAAGGCTTCTTTCAGGAACAAAAACCTGCGAAATACCACAGAACTCAGCAAACACATTTGGGACCTCAAAGACAATAATGTTGAATATTCAATAACATGGCAAATTCTTGCATCCAGCACACCTTACAATAGTGGTAATAAAAGATGCAACCTATGCTTGAAAGAGAAACTGTTTATTATTTACCGTCCAGACCTGGCATCCCTCAACAAGCGCAGCGAAATTGTAACAACATGCCGCCATAGACGGAAACACCTCCTAGGTAACACATGAGCCAATCACCACGCCCCTAGGCCAGCCTGTACCCACCCACTCTGTGCCCTATATAAACCATGGTATGCGAATGCTCCCATTAAAATCTCCTGACGATTGAGGGTACCCCCCCTCATGAAACAGGCCTGTAGAGATGAAATAGTCTTGTGATTTTTTTTTTCCCCACACATACATATATTGCGCTCTACTACGGTATCGAGCACTATTTTTTGGATAACCTTATTAAGACATATATATATATATATATATATATATATATATATATATATATATATATATATATATATATATATATATATATATATATATATATATATATATATATATATATATATATATACTGTGTGTGTGTGTATATATATATATATATATATATATATATATATATATACTGTGTATATATATATATATATATATATATATGTGTGTGTGTGTGTGTGTGTGTATATACAGTATGTGTATACAGCGGTTCACTTCTTTTTACACATGTATGACAGGTTTTATGATGTACTTGTGCATGATTGAGTGTAGGAAAATACCTTTGAAATGTCAACAAAAGTGTTGAAGGCAAACTAAATTTGCCGTAAAGCACTGATGAATATGCATTGTCAGCAAGATTCTTGCAGATGTTTGGTGTGCAGATGTTTGGTGTGCAGATGTTTGGTGTGCAGATGTTGCCCACACAGTGTGTTGCTGTGCCTTTAAATCCTCCATCCACACTTTCATCAGCATCAACAGCAGCCAAGCCATGAATGATTGATAGAAATGGGGCATGGAAACAAAAGGCAGAGACGCAGGCTTTAGCTCCGAGCTTCAAAGGCGCCAACGCTCGGCAAAGGAAGACTGGGAATATGGAGCCGAGTGGAGGCTCGCTGCAGGGAGACCGTCATTATCCAGGCGGTAAAAAAAGCTCTGGTGGCAAAAAGGACATGAGTGTGTGATGAAAGTGGGACAAAAAGTCCCCTGGAGAAGATACTACTTCAGCTTTCACTTTCTCATCGCCTCATATGAACATTCTCTCAATGTTTACACCACTCAAAGATCCTCTATGTCAGTGGTTCTCAACCTTTTTTCAGTGATGTACCCCCTGTGAATTTTTTTTTAATTCAAGTACCCCCTAATAAGAGCAAAGCATTTTTGGTTGAAAAAAAGAGATAAAGAAGTCAAATACAGCACTATGTCATCAGTTTCTGATTTATTAAATTGTATAACAGTACAACATATTGCTCATTTGTAGTGGTCTTTCTTGAACTATTTGGAAAAAAAGATAGGGTTTTATTTATATTTATAAAGAATTTTTTAATTGTTGCTATTTTTAGAATATTTAAAAAAAATCTCACGTACCCCTTGGCATACCTTCAAGTAGCCCTAGGGGTACGAGTACCCCCATTTGAGAACCACTGCTCTATGTGACAGTCACACTACCCGCTTTTTAAGCACCGACTGCAAAAACACTATTTAAAGATCATCTACAGAGGACTGTGGTAAGGCTCTATCTAGTGGTACAATCACGTAACTATATATTCAAACACGGTGTTACTGTTCAAACTGTGTGTAATGTTACAGTGCCCGAAAATATTCAATATACTTCTTTAATAAAACCTATGCCCTGGTTTTAATGAATATTTAGGTATTAAATGTTGGTCTATACGACAGGAACACTGCTTTTTTATTTACTTTTGTCTCGCCAAATATTCTCTAAACAACAGGAACTCTCTGCTGGTCTTAAGAACCTACTGAATGCAAGTCAAAGATCCTCTATATGACAGGATCATTGACTTTTTTTTAAACAACTGCTTTCTTGTCAAAGATTGTCTATGGAACACGACACAGGTTTTAAGGACCGACAGTCTACTGAATGCAAGTCAAAGATACTCTATACGACAGAAACATTGGGGGTTTTTTTTAACAACTACCTTCTTGTCAAAGATTGTCTATGGAAAAAGGCGCAGGTTTTAAGGACCAACAGTCTACTGAATGCAGGTCAAAGATCCTCTATATGACAGAAACATAGATTTTTTTTAACAACTACCTTCTTGTCAAAGATTGTCTATGGAACATGACACAGGTTTTAAGGACCGTTTTAAGGACCGAATGCAAGTCAAAGATCCTCTACACGACAGAAACATTGATTTGTTTTTAAAAACTACCTTCTTGTCAAAGATTGTGTATGGAACATGACACAGGTTTTAAGGACCGACAGTCTACTGAATGCAGGTCAGAGATCCTCTATTGAACAGAAACATAGATTTTTTTTAACAACTACCTTCTTGTCAAAGATTGTCTATGGAACATGACACAGGTTTTAAGGACCAACAGTCTACTGAATGCAAGTCAAAGATCCTATATGCGACTGAAACATTGAATTTTTTTTTTTAACAACTACCTTCTTGTCAAAAATTGTCTATGGAAAAAGGCGCAGGTTTTAAGGACCAACAGTCTACTGAATGCAAGTCAAAGATCCTCTATATGACTGAAACATTGATTTTTTTTAACAACGACCTTCTTGTCAAAGATTGTCTAAGGAAAAAGGTGCAGGTTTTAAGGACCAACAGTCTACTGAATGCAGGTCAAAGATCCTCCATTGAACAGAAACATAGATTTTTTTTAACAATTACCTTCTTGTCAAAGATTGTCTATGGAACATGACACAGGTTTTAAGGACCAACAGTCTACTGAATGCTAATCAAAGATCCTATATACGACTGAAACATTGATTTTTTTTTTTTTAACAACTACCTTCTTGTCAAAGATTGTCTATGAAAAAAGGCGCAGGTTTTAAGGACCGACGGTCTACTGAATGCAAGTCAAAGATCCTCTATACGACAGAAACATTTTCTTTTTTTTTAACAACTACCTTCTTGTCAAAGATTGTCTATGGAAAAAGGCGCAAGTTTTAAGGGCCGACAGTATACTGACTGCAAGTCAAAAAAAGATTCTCTATCTGACAGGACCGCCCCTACTGCAAGAACACAAACCAAAGATCCTCTAAATGACAGGAGCACTATGCTGGTGTTGAATAGCTACTGAATGCAAGCCAAAGATCCTCTATACGACAGAAACATTGATTTTTTTTAACAACTACCTTCTTGTCAAAGATTGTCTATGGTACATGACACAGGTTTTAAGGGCCGACAGTCTACTGAATGCAAATCAAAAAAAGATGCTCTATCTGACAGGACCACCCTGCTATTTTTAAATTGTACTGCAAGAACACAAACCAAAGATCCTCTAAATGACCGGGGCACTATGCTGGTGTTGAATAGCTACTGAATGCAAGTCAAAGATCCTATATACGACAGAAACATCAATTTTTTTTTAACAACTGCTTTCTTGTCAAAGATTGTCTATGGATCACAACACGGGTTTTAAGGACTGACAGTCTACTGAATGCAAGTCAAAGATCCTCTATACAACAGAAACATAGATTTGTTTTAACTACCTTCTTGTCAAAGATTGTCTGTGGAAAAAGGCGCAGGTTTTAAGGGCCGACAGTATACTGACTGCAAGTCAAAAAAATCTGACAGGACTGCCCTGCTGTTTTTAAATTCTATTGCAAGAATACGAACCAAAGATCCTCTAAATGACAGGAGCACTATGCTGGTGTTGAATAGCTACTGAATGCAAGTCAAAGATCCTCTATTTGACAAGAACATTACTTTTTTTAAACAAATGTCTTCTTGTCAAAGATTGTCTATGGCACAGGAGCACAGACCACAGGTTTAAGGATCAACAGTATACGGAATGCAAGTCAAAGATCCTTTCTATGACAGGACCACTCTGGTGTTTTAAAATACTACTGAAAAAAAAAACTAAACAAAGATCCTCTAAATGACAGGCACACTTTGCTGATGTCGAATGGCTACTGTATGCAAGTCAAAGATCCTCTATATGACAGGAACATTGCTTTTGTTTAACTACTGCCTTCTTGTCAAAGATTGACTATGAACAGGAGCATAGGACACAGGTTATAAGGACCAACAGTATACTGAATGCAAGTCAAAGATCATGTCTATGACAGGAGCACTGTGCTGGTGTTGAATACCAACTGAATACAAGTCAAAGATCCTTTATACGACAGGAACATTAATTCTTTTAACAACTGCCTTCTTGTCAAAGATTGTCTATGGCACAGGAGCATAGGACACAGGTTTTAAGGACCAACAGTATACTGAAAGCAAGTCAAAGATCCTCTATCTGACAGGACCGCCCTGCTGTTTTTAAATTCTACTGCAAAAACACAAACCAAAGATCCTCTAAATGTCAGGAGCCCTCTGCTTGTTTTGAGGACCTACTGACCGCATGCAAAGATCTACTATATTACAGGAACATTGCTTTTGTTTAACTACTGCTGTCTTGTCAAAGATTGTCTATGGAGCAGGAGCATATGACACAGATTTTAATGACCGACCGTATACTGACTGCAAGTCAAAGATCCTCTATCTGACAGGACCGCCCTGCTGTTTTTAAATTATACTGCAAAAGCACAAACCAAAGATCCGCTATATGACAGGAACATTGTTTGTTTTTTAATTGCCTTCTTGTCAAAGATTGTCTATGGGACAAAACACAAGTTTTAAGGGGCCGACTGAATACTGAATGCAAGTCAAAAAAAGATTCTCTATCTGACACGACCACCCTGCTGTTTTTAAATTCTACTGCAAAAGCACAAACCAAAGATCCTCTATATGACAGGGACATTGATTTGTATAACTACTGCCTTCTTGTCAAAGATTGTCTATGCAGCAGGATGTCCTGCAAAGCTCTTTGGCCTCATGAATCAAATCCCAGCTAAATGCATGTATCATCATCATAAATTGAATTATTATGTGGCTGTCATGAACATTTATTTATTTCATGTTTGACTATTCAAATGTTTTTATTCGCATTCAAAAACAATAAATAAAGACAAATATATAAAACAGGTAACAACTGAGTAAAATGTTTATTAATTTGCAAAATCTTTTTAATGAGATATTTCATTATTTATACATTTTTTTTAGTTCATATGTATTTGCTTTCTTGTTTGTTTGCTGCAGGATGAATAATTAATTAATAAAAATGATCACAATAAGATGATGATGTTCTTCAATATCATATCATATATATTATTTATATATATATATATATTTTTTTTTTCATGTATCATATACATTTGATGTATGGTATTATAAATGGTAACCATGAAGCGTATGATGATAACCATAGAACCGACCTCTGGTCTACACCTGCTAACCATGTGGTGCGTGGGGATGCTAGCTAGCAGTAGCTGTAAAAGGTCAGCAGGGGTCAGTAGAACTATTTGATAGTAGGCTGCTAACATTTGTCTTCCTCAGCGGGCCAAGCAGGCGTCATGTCAGCAGCAGACACGTCTTTGTCATCGTTGTTGAAAGCTGCTTATTACCCTGTCAGCCATGTTGGGTGAAGGGGAGGACGTGGCAGGGAAGCACAGAGGGAAGAAGAAGGAAAGTGAAGAGGAAGAGGAGGAGGAGGAAGATGAAAAGAAGTGGAAGATGATTGGTAAGAAGATTAACTAAAAAAGCGGAAGAAGAGGAAACACAAAAGAGAAGTACCGTATTTTCCGCACTATAAGGCGCACCTAAAAACCACACATTTTCTCAAAAGCTGACAGTGCGCCTTATAACCCGGTGCGCTTTATTACGATTCATTTTCATAAAGTTTCGATCTCGCAACTTCGGTAAACAGCCGCCATCTTTTTTCCCGGTAGAACAGGAAGCGCTTCTTCTTCTACGCAAGCAACCGCCAAGGAAAGCACCCGCCCCCATAGAACAGGAAGCGCTTCTTCTTCTACTGTAAGCAACCACCCGCCCCCGGAAGAAGAAGAAAAAACGCGCGGATATCACCGTACGTTTCATTTCCTGTTTACATCTGTAAAGACCACAAAATGGCTCCTACTAAGCGACAAGGATCCGGTTCATAAAAAGACGCAATCTCTCCATCCGCACACGGATTACTACCGTATTTCACAGCAACTGATATTCCTGTGAACCGCACTGTGGAACGGGAGCACGTACGGTGAATATTCGCACCACAGGGAATGAGAAGTCATCCTTCACTGTGGTTCTAGCTTGCCATGCTAACTTCCACCCATGGTGATATTCAAAAGGAAGACCTTGCCAAAAGAGACCTTTCCAGCCGGCGTCATCATAAAAGCTAACTCGAAGGGATGGATGGATGAAGAAAAGATGAGCGAGTGGTTAAGGGAAGTTTACGCGAAGAGGCCGGGTGGCTTTTTTCACACAGCTCCGAAGGCGAACACACCTTCACTAAGACGGGCAGACAGCGCCGGACGACATACGCCAACATTTGCCTGTGGATCGTAAATGCCTGGGCAGATATTTCGGTCACAACTGTGGTCCGAGCTTTCCGGAAGGCAGGATTCACAGAACTACTGGACAACAACAGCGACACTGACTCCGATGATTTCGACGAGACGGAACCGGCCATTTTGGATCCCACGCTTGCGCAACTTTTCAATTCGGACACCGAAGACGAAGAATTCGAAGGATTTACGAATGAAGAATAACTTCAGAAGGTGAGCGCTATGTTTATTTTGTGTGTTGTGACATTAACGTTCGAGCAACATTATGTTGCTATTGCTCTACACCATTTTGAATTTTACTATGTTTGTGATTGCACATTTGCGTACATTTTGGGACAGAGTTGTTAGAACGCTGGTTTTCAATATATTATTAAAGTTTGACTGAACTATCTGACTGTTTTTTTGACATTCCCTTTAGCGCAGCGTAGGCGCGGCTTATAATCCGGGGCGGCTTATTGGTGGACAAAGTTATGAAATATGTAATTCATTGAAGGTGCGGCTAATAATCCGGTGCGCCTTATAGTGCGGAAAATACGGTACAAGAGGAAGAGGAAGAAGAAAAAACTAAGAAGAAGAAAAAAGAGAAAGATAAGACAAAGGAAAATGAGAAGAAGATAAAGAAGGACAAAAAGGAGAACAATAAGAAGAAGAATAGGAGGAAGAGGAATATGATGATGGAGAAGAAGGGGAAGAAAAAGGAGATGACGATGAAGAAGGAGAAGAAGGAGAAGAAGAAGGAGAAGATAAAGAAGAAGAAGAAGAAGGATACTAACAAAAAAGAGAAGAAGAAGGAGAAGGACAATGGGAAGAAGGAGGAAGAGAAGGAGAAGAAGAAGGAGGTGAAGGAGAAGAAGAAATAGAAGAAGAAGAAGGAGAAGAGGAAGAGGGAGGGGAAGAAGGAGGGGAAGATTATGAAAAATAAAGAGGAGAAGATGATGAAAAAGAAAAAGGAAAAAAAAGAGAAGAAGAATAAGGAGAAGATGATGATGAAGAAGAAGGAGAAAAAGGAGAATGAGAAGAAGATGATGAAAAAGGAAAAGGAGAAAAAATAGAAGAAGAAGGAGAAGGTGATGATGAAGAAGAATGAGAAAAAGGAGAAGAAAAAGAAATAGAAAAAGAAGAAGAAGAAGAAGAAGAAGAAGAAGAAGAAGAAGAAGAAGAAGGAGGAGGAGGAGAAGATGATTAAAAAGAAGAAAAATAAGTAATTGGGCCTCATTCAGCAAGCGTTCTTAAGAGGAAATGTTGTTCTTATAGTCCCACTTACCAGGTTTTGAAGGACATTTTTGTATTCACCAATCTTTTCTTAGCTGGGATTTGTTCCTAGGTAAGAACTACTGTACATCTACTCTTAGAGTGGCCTTTTTCTTCTTAAGTGTGACAAGTTCCCTTCTCTTGTCTAATCTTACACTCATATCATATCTTAGATAGATAGATAGATAGATAGATAGATAGATAGATAGATAGATAGATAGATAGATAGATAGATAGATAGATAGATAGATAGATGGATAGATGGATGGATGGATGGATGGACGGACGGACGGACGGACGGACGGACGGACGGACGGACGGACGGACGGACGGACGGACAGACAGACAGACAGACAGACAGACAGATAGATAGATGGATAGAGAGATAGATAGATAGATTGGTGATTAGTGACTCTTTAAAAGACCAACAGGCCTCTCAGAGCCTGTTACAAGTCAACTCACACAATGGCAATGCTTTTGCTGCTACTGCAAGATGGCACATATCGCGCCCTGGGGAGGGAGCGCATATTTCACCACATGCATGTACACCTATTTGCCCAAAGTGACAAATATTTATTTGAAGGCTTTAGGCTACCTCAGCTGTCCCCCCTTTCTTAAACTTGGGTTTTGACATGATGTATTTCCTCCACGGGATGATACGAATTTCTCTCTGTAATCTGTTTGTGTTTTTCCGTGTGTCTGATGTTCGGCTTTTCCGCCGGAATTGTGCCCAAAATATGGGGAATTAAGGGTGTTTACCCATGCAAATTAAGGAAATAAGGGTGTGTTTATATGCAAATTATAATAGACATGCACGCGCTAACCATTTGGCATTCAGTAACTTAAAAACAGCAATTTGGCCGTTTAAGAACACGTCATGAATTTGAATGGACTCCTCTTAGGAAATCACTTAGGAAGAAAGATAAGAGGAAAAGTTAGGAACTTATTGCTGAATGGGGCCCAGTGAGTCCAACATGTCTGCAGACACCACAAGGAGACAGCAGGAGCAAGGCAAGGAGGAAGCAACAGAAATGCTAATTTGCAGGCAGCCAGACGTGAAATGAGCTCCACATTCAGCGCCCTGAAGCCTGCAGCGTGGCAAAGACTCTACTGAAGCCTGCACCGTGGCAAAGACTCTACATGCGGCGGGTCTTGTCTGTTCCTTCCCTGAGGGTCTGACGGGAGAGGAAGGAGAAGAAAGAAGGTGCTAGGAGGCATCTCACGGCCTTCCTTCCTTTCTTCCTTCCTTCCACGCAACACTTGTGAGGGATCACACACCAGGAAAATACTCTGAAGTTGACATGTTTCACAAGATGAACACCTTCCATGTTTGATATCACCTGTGCAGCCACAGTATCAACATCAGCACTTTCAGCAGGCATTCCATCCATAAAAGGTTCAGGTTTGGAGACATGCCTCCATCTTGTAAGTACAAAAGCAGTGAAGTTGTCACGTTGTGTAAATGGTAAATAAAAAGAGAATACAATGATTTGCAAATCCTTTTCAACTTATATTCAATTGAATAGACTGCAAAGACACGATATTTCATGTTCACACTGAGAAACTTTCTTATTTTTTGCAAATATTAGCTCATTTGGAATTTGATGCCTGCAACATGTTTCAAAAAAGCTGGCACAAGTGGCAAAAAAGACTGAGAAGGTTGAGGAATGCTCGTCAAAGACTTATTTGAAACATCCCACAGGTGAACAGGCTAATTGGGAACAGGTGGGTGCCATGGTTGGGTATAAGAGCAGCTTCCATGAAATGCTCGGTCATTCACAAACAAGGAAGGGGCGAGGGTCACCACTTTGTCAACAAATGCCTGACCAAATTGTTTAAGAACAACATTTCTCAACCAGCTATGGCAAGGAATTTAGGGATTTCACCATCTACGCTCCGTAATATCATCAAAAGGTTCAGAGAATCTGGAGAAATCACTGCACGTAAGCCATGATATTACGCACCTTGGATCCCTCAGGCGGTACTGCATCAAAAAGCCACATCAGTGTGTAAAGGATATCACCACATGGGCTCAGGAACACTTCAGAAAACCACTGTCAGTAACTACAATTGGTTGCCACATCTTTAAGTGCAAGTTAAAACTCTATGGAAAGCCAAAGCCATTTATCAACAACACCCAGAAACGCTTCACTGGGCTCATCTAAGATGGACTGATGCAAAACGGAAAAGTGTTCTGTGGTCTGACGGGTCCACATTTCAAATTGTTTTTGGAAACTGTGGACGTCGGAACAAAGAGCAAAAGAACCATCCGGATTGTTCTCCGCGCATAGTGTACAACCCAGCATCTGTGATGGTATGGGGGTGTATTAGTGCCCAAGGCATGGTTAACTTACACATCTGTGAAGGCACCATTAATGCTGAAAGGTACATACAGCTTTTGGAGAAACATATGTTGCCATCCAATCAACGTTATCATGGACGCCCCTGCTTATTTCAGCAAGACAATGCCAAGCCACGTGTTACAACAGCGTGGCTTTGTAGTAAAATAATTTCATAGTATTTACGAATTACATAATGTAACACCTTCACTGCTTTTTGGGTTTTGTATACTAACTGTTACCATTATGTATGTGTGTGTGGGGGTGGGGGGTGGGGGGGGGTGGGGGGGACTCCAGGTGTGTGGGGGTGGGGGGGGGACTCCAGGTGGACTCACCTGTGCACTGTCCAATGTGCTGCACGGTGATGTCCTTGTCCTGCCTGCAGGCGATGGTCCTCAGCTGGCACTGGTCAGCGTAGGTCACCCCGTCTGAGCCGCACACCTGCTCCAAGACCCCCGCACACAATGTTCATATTTGCTCAACTCAGGGGTCCCAAAGTGCGGCCCCCAGCTAGTGTTTTCTAAAAACACTGAGACAACATACATAGGTGGAATACAAGGGCAGACAGGTGAAATGTAGCAATACAATGTTACAATGTTGACTCTGATAATACAAAGGTTGGTTTCTTTAGAACTGTCATTGCTCAAAAAATAATAATGAATCAAAATCAATGTTGTTATGAATTATTAACACATAAGGCTCCAATTACTTGACATCAAATATTACACTTTGAAAAACTTTTTGGGGAACATATTGCATATTTTGTGTTTTTGACATAAAAAAAGGAAACCAAAACACAAGCTTTTTATCAACAAAAAGACCTAAAGTTGATCTGGAGAATTAAGGGTTTATTATTAATATTCGGAAAAAAAAAACGTAAAAAAAAAAAATTATATATATATATATATATATATATATATATATATATATATATATATATATGTATATATATATATATATATATATATATATATATATATATATATATATATATATGTAGAGAGAGAGAGAGAGAGAGAGAAGAGAGAGAGAGAGAGAGAGAGAGAGAGAGAGAGAGAGAGAGAGAGAGAGAGAGACAGAGAGAGAGAGAGAGGGGTAAAAACAAGTTTTCTTTGACAAAAAGGGCATAAAAAATTATTAAAAAACCCCCAATAAAAACTAATAATGGATGGATATATCTACAGTTCAGTGACGTGCGGTCACTAGAGGCAGGTGAGGCAGGGCCTCACCTGCCATCATGGAAAGAAAAAAAATGTAAAAAGAAAAAAAAATTATTATATTGTTATATGTATTCAGTGATTATACTATAAAGTTATTTTCCATTTAACTTCACCAGTTTTAGATTATTTTTATTCAAAATCGCTGAATTTTCACATTTGCCGTTCAAATACTGAGAAGAGACGGTGCGGTGAACAGCAGCCAGTTGAGGCACGTCACTCAATTGTGCCTCACCATGGATTGCGGACTCGGCTAACTGCTGGCCTGCTGTGCAGTGAGACCGTATTGCTATATGAACTATATTATACATTTCCATTGTTTAGTTAGCTGAGGTATATAATGTACAGTGTATTTTGTCAACAACTGTATGTGTGTAAAGTATTTCTTGTGCTGAGCGATCATAAAACTGCTGCGAAGACGCACTGACTGAGGCTCGCGTAACCCCGCCTCCTGGTGCCGGTTAAGGCACCTCCGCCGCAGACTGCACCCCCCGACGAGAGCGCCACACCAACCAAAGCCCACACCCACACTCTCCACGTGCAAGACCGAATCCACCCAAAAAAAGTCACTTAACAAGAAGCCAAAAAGTGCAAAAACAACAATGCTCGCGCCGGAGGAGCCGTGAACGACTGCAGGGACACAACATTAGGTACACCTGCAGACTGCAGCACGGATTTCATATTTCATTTATTCACAACTCCTCCAACACGAACACCACTTTTCCCGCACTTATAAGTAAAGGTAAGACCATAATAACGTTTTTTTTTATTAAATGTGCTTTTTTGTGTGCTACAGTTTGTATGTGTAAAGTTAAAGTCAAGTTAAAGCAGGGGCGTCACTAGCTTTTAAGGACAGGGGGGACTTAGCCCCCAGGAGATGCACAGGATGCGAGTGAATGTTACGCACGAGCACAAAACTTCACAAACGGCTAACAAAGACTTAGAAATGATTCATTGTTATTATTATTATTTTTTTTAAATGCATGGGACGAAATGAAATGCTCCCCGAGACGATGGCTTTTAACCATATCCTTTCTTTTTCTTTTTATGTATTTATTCATTTTACATTTTATATTAAATGTCTTGGTTTTTCCTCCCTCTGAAAATCCTATTAAATGTTTAACAAGCCATCCTATAATAATAAAACAGCTATTAATGTAACAATACAATAAAACAAATATATTTAATGATGTTTTTTTCATTATTTTAACAATAGGCTTATGTATATTACTTTATATAGATTCTACAAGAAACATAAATGATTTACAATTGCACACACAAGGTTTTGTGCAGCTTCACTCATTGTAAAGGAAGATAATGTGCTTCGTACACCTGCAGGACCGCAAGCAAGGTCGCAGAGAAAATGCGGGCTGGAATTTGAGTGATGTGGGCATTTTCTATATGAACAAGTGGAATGGATTGGATACCGACGCACGAAAGGGGCTCTCTACCTTACGCTACGAAGTGAGG